>NW_006203953.1:703759-712401 GCF_000334495.1 Tupaia belangeri chinensis
TTGACACGCCCCTTATAGAAAAAACCTCTAAAAAAAAAAAAAAAAAAAAAAGGAAGAGGGAAATGAAGTGTCCCCTGGCATGCTTGTACTCTCTGTGGATGGGTGTATGTGTGCGCATGCGTGAGTGTGTGAGAAAAATAAAAGTCGTATTAACAGAAAATTATTTTTTAATGAAGTGGGGAAATCTCCAGCAATGACTGAGAAGATGAAAGAAGAAGAATGCCGAGAAGTGAAAAATGCTTAGAATCCTACGTGCCTTCCATGCGCTGCTGTCCCGCTTCCTCATATTTATGATTGAATCACTATTGTTTGATGAGCCATTTTATCCTAAGTGGCACTATTGAAGAGATTAATGAGCCAGGAGACCTGGTGAGTTAAATTAATGTTTTTAAAGTTAAAATGTTTTCAGATTAATAATAATTAAATCCATGGAATATGCTAGGGCAACACCACAAAGATTAATCCTACCCCACTGTAAAAATAATTCACTTTGTGTTCTGGAATTACTCATGAAAAGATTTGTCTTCGAACAGCAACTACCATAATTGTTTAGCACTGCAATTATTGCTCAGAAATACAAGTTTAAAGATTCAGACAGAATGGGATGCTAAATGAAAAACATACAAATTATTAACAGTCAGAATTAAAATGAATGTACTGAATGAATAGAAATCACATTGGAGATAATAACAAATTCTTAAAATATTCAGGTTCTTAATTTACTATTTTGCAGACCAGATAATTGAGTAGATCCTATTCAGCCTTTGTTTGATCAGTGCAGGGGTAAGAATTTTAATCTGTACGGTAATTCTGAGAAGCGTGTTTGCTTTGTTTAGACTTTATCCTGTTTTATGTCTGTATCAACACTATCCACACACTGCCCTTAAAACATCCAAACCACTGGGGCTAGCAGGTGTCATGGCGGTTAAGGTGCTGGACTTTCACACAGCTGAGCATGGTTCAAGTCCCAGACCTGGAGGCTTGCTTTCTCATTTTTTCTGTCTCTCTCTCTCTTTCCAGTCAACGTAAATGCTAATAAATAAAATTAAATAAATAATTGCTTTCAAACAAAAACATCCAAACATCCAAAAATACCTTCGAGGTATTTTTTTTCTTTTCTTTTAATCCTGGGAGGAAACTATTTCAAGGTGAAGAAGAATCCGCTTATTAAGGGAAACTTCTACACTCTGCCTAGGCATCTCTCTCTGTCTTGGTTCTCCCCCTTTTATTTACTGTCTTCACCGCATCACTCCTGCTCCTTTGCTGCCCCTTACCCCCAAATGTCTGAATGCTGACCAACTGCGTTAATTTACACGGACGATTATTTCCTCTTACCTTAAACAGAAAAGAATTTAAAAATAGATATGGAGAAGAGACAAAAATTAATCAATACATGAAAATCATGTATCAACAAATCACACTGTAGGTTATAATGCATCAACTAATGAAAAGAAAAAAAGGAAAAAGAAGAAACTCATCAAAACCTGTTGTGTTCATGTCTGGATTCCTTACTTGAGAGTTTCTGACTGCCCCAATGGAGGAATTAGATCTTAGATATCTTGATGCACTACGTTCTTAGAGCAACAGCAGACACTAGGTTAGAGCCCCAAGACAATGCCTATTTTAGGGTTTTTCCCCCAAATTCTATAGCCTGCATAAAGATCTATGTGCTGGGAATATTCTGGACAACTTGTTCTAGGGAGAGTGTCCTCTTTCTATTCTCTACCTCCATGTACAGGGGACCATCCCATCCTCAGAGCAATTCTAGACTAAATGAAACCACAGGGCAAAAGGTACTCAGGTCACAGATCAGATGCTGCATGACAATTTATACAGACACTGATGTACAACACGAGGCATGGCTAGCCCACAGCCTCCATCATCCCGTGAAGATGTTAGTTCCCTCATCTATTAAACACTCTTGACTCCCTAGAGCAGCACCACCGCCTCCATCCCAATTAGAGGTATGTAGGGGTATGTGCCTATGCAAGCTTCATGATCTTTTTTCTTCATGCTCTCCACATTTTATTTGCATGGTAATATGTGAAGAAAAAATGCAATTGGAAAACTCATTGAGATAAATGACTATTTGAAAATAAGGGAGAAAATAGAAAGAGGAATTATTTTGAGAAATGGAAAGGGGATTTGGAATTAGAAGACTGATGTTTGAAGTCTGGTTCCACTATTCATGAGGTAGGTGATCATACATGGCACTGTTCATTTTGCAAGTTCAAACATGATCATTGTAGTTTGATCTAAGATCCATTAACCACATTATTTCTTTAGAAGTGGTGAAGGAGTGAAGGTTGTGAAGCCACAGATAACCCGTATCAGTAAAGTACATACCCTTGTATAAACCACTTAATCCTCTGAGCTTCTATTACTTTATCTGTTATTTTTTTTCTTTTTTTAGATTTTTTATCATAGGGCATGTGTGTTTGCCAGAGAGAGACAGAGTCAGAGAAAGACAGAAAGAGGGAAAGTGAGAAATCATCCCCCTAGAGGAGTTGATCTTACCTCAATTCATCCTCTATTCTCCTCTGGGGATTTTGGGCATATGAAAACATGCTTGTTATGTTTTCCAAGCTGCTGGGTCCAGACTTGAACTGTGGAGTCAGCCACGTGGGATCCAGCATCTAAACCTCCATGCTACCTACTAGCCCAGTTATCTTATCTATTATGTGAAGACAATGAAACTACCACTTCAGCCACTTACCTTAAAGATAAAATGAGATTATATACATGAAGTTATTTATTTATTTATTTATTTATTTATTTATTTATTTATTTATTGTGAGAGTTTTTTTGCTGCAGGGTGTGTGCTCTTGCCACAAAGACAGAGAGAGACAGAGATACAGAAAGTGAGAAATCACCCCCCAGGGGGGATGGCCACACCACAATCTCTTCTCCATTCTCCTCCGGGCATGCACGCATACGCGCGCAGTGTGAGTTTAAGCCACCACATCCGGGACTCCAACTGCGGTTGAGTATGTGGGAGTCCAGTGACATAGCCATTAAACTAACTGCTGGTCCCACATGAAGTTACTTTCAAGGAATGAGAGACTAATAAATATCCATTGCTACTCTTTCTTGTCTCAGTGTGACACATTAACATGTTTTGATGGTATTGTCCTATGGTCGGTCATCATAAAACTAATACTGGTTAATATGGAAGAGACTTTGTCTTTCTTCTGTATTATCCAGATTTCTTAGCATGATACTAATTATATAGAAGATGTATAAAGGGGAAAGCTTATGAGTTTAGAGATCTCAGAAACTGACTTGAGGTCTAAGACCTGCTGCCTCTTGCCTGGATCACGTTTTGTTTTTGTCTTAGAGCACATGTGCTGGCCAGAGAGAGAGCAACAGAGAGAGAAAGAGGGAAAGTGAGAAGTCATCCCCTCCAGGGGAATGACCATGCTGCAATCCCTTCTCCTCCACTCTCTTCCCAGAATATTGAACACATACGTACGTCTGCCTGGCATAAGTTTCAAGTCACCGGATCCAGGACTCAAACCACAGTCGGTCATGGGAGTCCAGTGACATAACCACTACCCCATCAGCTGGCCCAGTCTGGATCACCTTTGATCAGTTATCTGTACCACCATGTGTGGAGTAAGGGGGCTGGACTATGTGTTTCTGAGGCATCTTTTAGCAATATCTTACTAACTAGTATTTATTTTTCCACTTGAAGGATTATCTTTTGATCTGAGGGTTAACTTTTTTTTTTTTTAATGTGCTAATAGATCACCGGAGAACATAAATTAAGAGAGGATGAAGCTAAGAACTAGTACCTTCAGGGACTAAACTAATGGAGATTTCCTACTGAGACTTCACCCTACAGACTAAGTTCATGAGTGGTAGGACTCCTGTATCCTTCTCTCTGTCTTTTCAGTTTTTTAACTTTTTTTTTGAAGGTGAAGTATTTTCTTGGCTCTCAGGTCCTCCTTTCTCTTGCTACTTCTCACCTTTTTCCCCTCCAGTCTAGGAGAGGCAAAAGTGCAGGCCTCACAGAAGACTCTGCCATTGGCTCTGGGAACTAGTGCTTTCACATGTGAGCATGCCACGCAGTTTTCATTTTTTGATTTTTTTTTATATAAAGAAATAAACACAATTTTTCTGTTTTGTTTTGTTTTCTCTTTCTCTGTTTTCTTTCCACTTTCTTTTCCGTCACCACTTTGCTTCTCAGCTTCCACTACTGAGTGCCTGGACAGGCCTAAATGAACTATAGCCAAACATATGAACACTATTAGGGGCAGAATATCCCTCAGTTCTCACTGAATCTGATGCACAAAGGGGGAGATATGTAACAGTGAGATCGCAGATCGCCTCCTCCTGCATGCCCTTGAATGCTCAGATTGAACTTCAAGATATAAGGAAGAAACAAATAACCCATCATGTGACCAGAAATCACTGCAGAGGCACAAGAAATATGAGAAACCAAGAAAATACCTCTCCCCCAAGAGAAAAGAATAATCCCTCTTCATCCACAGACAGTGGATGGAACTTGCAGAAATGTCTGATGAAGAATTTAGAATATTCACAGTGATGAAGCTAACAGAGATGCAAGAGAAGAGAGACAATGAACTCCAGAAGGTGCTAGAGAAAAGAGCCAATGAGTTCCAAGAAGTGAGGAAGTTCTTGCATGATCTGAAAGAGGAGCTACACACCATAAAAAAGAATCAAATGGAGAGGAAGGCTGTAATACAGGAAATCAAAACTTCCCTTGAAAGTATTAAAAGCAGACTAGATCATAGAGAAGATCATACAGCTGTGGAAGGCAGAATCTCTGGACTAGGAAAATCCATCACAAAGACTGAGAAAATAGTCCCAAAAATGAGAATATTGTACAAGAAATACTAGATATCATTAAACGTACAAACATTCAGATAATCAGTATCCCAGGTGGTGAAGAGACTAATAAGGGCATTGATAATCTATTCCATGTAATCCTGGAAGAAAACCTTCCAAACTTAGCATTCAAAGATCCAGGCCCAAGAAATACAAAGGACCTCAAATAGAATCAACCCAAGAAGATCTTCTCCTAGACACATTATAGCCAGATTGACCAAAACCACAGACAAAGACAAGATACTAAGAATGGCAAGAGAGAAATGTCAAGGTACCCATCAAGGATATTGATTGAAGAAAGAGCCTCAGATAGAGGCTGCCCATTGTGCAACTTGTCAGACTTGCCATCCTTACTCCCTGCTTCCTCACTGTCTGAGCCTTTCTTAGTTTTCTGCTCTTTCCAAGGCTCCTTCTATCAATATCTATCAATATCCTATCAGGCTAACAGCAGACTTCTCTTTGGAAGCAATGCAAGCAAGAAAAAAATGGAAAAATATATGCAAAATATTGGGTGAAAAACAATTTCAACCAAGAATACTATACCCAGCAAGATTATCCTTTATATAGGAAGAAAAGACAAGAACATTCTCAAATAAACAAAACCTGAAGGAGTTTACCAACACCAGACCAGCTCTCCAAGAATTTCTGAAGGGAGTGTTATATAAAGAAAACTAAATACAGACACACAGAAATAAGAGCTCAAAAACAACTAAGAAAATGATCAACTTAATGGTGGACAAATCCAAAGTTGAATGTTACCTTCCAGAACTTGAATGGAAAGATCGGACCACAACAGAAGATAAAGTACATGAGAGTGAATTGGTGAAATAGAATTTTGTGACTTCTGACTAAAACATTACTGATTTTCTTCTATGCTTTGAAGAAGATTTAAGGATTTATGTCTTCTCTTGAGCTGCCTATAGGTAGATTCATATATCTACTATTTAAACAAGATCCTAACCTTAGTCTTAAGCAAAGTACTGTTAACATTTTTTAAAATTTTGATTTTAAATTTTGATTTATTAAAGCTAAAATTGCCTTTCTCGAAATTAGGAATTTCATGCCTAAAGTCAGACTTGTGTTCACAGATATGTATATATCAATTGAACTTGCTATTGAAAGTCATTAGATTAATTAAGAAATTTTGTGAATCAATAAAGTGTGGAGGGGGAAAAGGAATGGAAGTAACTGTAGATACCAGAGACAGAGTGGGAGGAAGGTGGGAAATGTCAGAGGGTGAGAAATAGGGGAAAAATATATATATTTAAGAAACACACAGAAAATTATTTGTTGATGATAACATGTATGATTAAGCCACTATACAATGTATCATGCATGGGAAATTGCATTTTGTATGTTGTGATGATGTTAAGTAAATGAATGTAAAATTTTAAAAAAAAGAACACAAAGGAGGAGATTAGATAAACATGCCATTGTGTTGGCAACATAAACGCCCACACAGGAATGCTTTAACAAATTATTAATCAAAACTAAGTATTCATTTTTTGGCGCTCATTAGTTGAGATTTTATTCCTATAATCTTTAATGAACCTCAAATTGACTAATAGTTGTAATCTGTTACTCCACAATAGAGTACATGAAGCAATTCTTTACAGGCCTGAGATAGCATACATGTTTATAATAACCATGGTTATTATATATTATATTGTAATTATCCAATAAACTGAGAGGAAATAGCACACATACAGAAATTCAGAGAGTCCATGGTTGATTTACATGTCATCTGCTAGTGCTATAGGTATCATAATTTCAAAAAGGTAAAAATTTAATATAAAAGTGTAAAAACAAAAAGCCAAACAAACAAACTTCAACAATTAAACCTTCAAGGAAAAGTGGGCATGTTCCATAATAAAAGGGAAGGCCCCTCATTAGTAGGTTACTTATTCAATGATTGAATTAAAGCAACTACAGTTCCTAAATGTTAACAAAATAAAATGTATTTGCAGTATTTTTCTTGGTTTTATACTTTGTAGGATACTACTATTATCTTCAATCTAAATGCAAATAAAATAGACTAGACCAAAAAGGATTGGATATGGGGATGTGGAGGTAAATGACATTTTATAAAGTTAGTTATATGCCATTATGCCGTTTAATTTTCCATACTTAATATTAAAATCATTAAGACCTGCAAAGCAGGTAAATTTTCCTAAGGGATTTGCCATAGGGCACATATGCTTGCTGGAGAGAAGAAAGACAGAGAGATACAGTATGAGGGAAAGTGAGAAATCATCCTCCAGGATGAATGGTCACACCACAATCCCTTCTCCTTTATTCTATTCCTGGCACTTTGGGCGTGTGCACATATGCACCTGGCATGATTTTCAAGTCCTCAAGGTTAGTACTCGAACTGCAGTTGACCACATGGGAGTCCAGTCCCTTAACCACTATGTCAAATTCTGGCCCCTTGAAGAAGGTGATATTACTTTTGTATTACATCTGAGGAAACAGATCCACATAGAGAACACGTTACTAGCACTGGTGACAGATCTACTTAATGTGAGTTGGGATAGACACTCATATCTTTACTCTTGGCTGTGGCTGGTGCTTCTTCTTCTTCTGCTTCTTTTCCTATTGTGTCAAACTACTAGAGAATATACCCTTGAAACCACCTTTCAAGGGAAAACCAGCCCCCAACTGCTGCACTTTCAGATCCGCTGCAGAATTCATGCTATCTGCTCTTCAGGGCTGCTCCAATCAACCACTGGGCAAAGTGGGGGTGTTAGCGCCAAGTCATTTCTGCCCAGTGTGCACCTGTCAGAATGGCCGTCTATGCTCCATGCCTCCTCCCTGAATGAGCCTTTATTAGTGCCCTGCTCTGAGGCTCTTTCTATCCATCATTACTCCTTCCCTTGCTCTTTCAGAGATGTCAGACTTACTTGCTGGTCTGAAGGCTCTCTCCACTGGACTCCTTTTTCCTCTCTCCTTCATCATTCACAGGTATTTTCTCACAATAAATATCTTGCACACTGCATTCCAATTTAGTGTCAGCTTCTTGGAGGACCCAAAATGACACTACTTGTATAAATAATGGTCCAAAAATAGGTAGTTTGACATGGTTTTGAAACTACCATTCACTGCCTGACTGGCAGGAAAGCCATCATATTGAGGACAGAGGTGTAAGTGCTTTTTCCTATTTCCAAAATCTCTCTCAGAGGTGCTGGAGCGAGTCACACCCACAAACATTAACAGATCATTTTGGACCATTTGATAACAAGACCCTTCCTACATCCTGTCCCTGGCATAGTGTCTTTGTGAAGGATGAGTCACTCCCACAAACATTAGCAAGCCATTCTGACTTACTGATGACAGGACTTTTCCTACATCTTGTCCATGAGATAGTAACTTGTGACATATACAAGGCCCCTTATCTCTGTTAAAGTATACTCTTTACTGATCCTTTTCCACCACACGCAAAACCCACCTGTAACCTAGGAGGCCTTGCTTCCCAATGTCCCAGCTTTATGGGCCCTACCAATGGGAAAGTTCTTTTCACTAAATTCCAAACCTTGTCTCATTTTTAGGAAATGGAAAGAAACTCCTGCATCTGATCACCCCGACAAAGACATGTGTGCCTTTCTTCAAGTCTGGTCACATATATTTGTCTTTAAAAATAAACCACAGTAATTATTATTTCTTCAGAGTTTGTTATTTCTGTGACAATGTGGAGTATCATGTGAGGTGAAGAGGGTCTCTGGTCCAAAGTCATGAATCCATTGCTGAAGACTGCACTGTTACTGAGAAACTACATGGCAAGATAGGACGCTCTT
>NW_006203953.1:712769-738363 GCF_000334495.1 Tupaia belangeri chinensis
ACCAAACAACTCTCCAAAAAAAAAAAAAAACAGTGGAGTCAATGAATTATTACTAAGTGGTTTGGACACTATACAGGAGGGTAACGAAAAGCTGAAGGTTCTGAAGAACAGGTAAAGTGTGAGTATAATACCAGAGGCTCATTCTGGAAGCAAACAAAGAGCAAGTACAACTGATACAACATGCAGGAGTTAATGTGTAGAGGTACAGAGAATCTAAGACATACACATGCTAAACTCTGGAAGATCTACTTTTCTAAGTTCTGACCCGAGTCTAGAAAACCTTAAACTTCTAAACATGGAACCAGAACACCTGAGAAGGAAGTCCTTGAGAACTTTGTCTTCATAGACTCATCTGAACTATCTGAGCTCGAAAGCATGGCCCGCCACTCTCAATTAGCACTTCTCCAGAGCAGGAAGGTGCCATAGAGTCTTCCGCCTGCTTAAGGCAACAAAATATTGTTCCCAGGAGCTGCTGCTACTCCATCTTTCATCTTCCAGACCAGTAACTATGGTTGCATCACACTAAATTGGCAGGAGATGTACCTACAACTAGGAAGAAAGCTTGTCCTCCAAAGAAACAAGAAATAAGCTAGCGTATACCATTAAGAGCCAGAAGAAAACTCCTGGAATTGAGTTTCAAGGGATATTGTTTAATGGAGTGGGGCAAGAATGTATGACTAGATTTGTTGACATGCGGGTACCATCTTAGTCTGTGAGTTTAATGCCCTAGCTGGTACCACGAGTAGTATGTGAGGTGATCTTGGAAGTGCTGAGAACACCACAGCAAATGTTAGGTGGAGTGAGAATATCTGAATTTTCTTTAAGGTAAAAAAAAGAGATAAGAGAAGAGGTTTATGGAGAGCCGGGAATGCTGAAATGGATGTATTGTAGGATTACAGAAGATATTATCAGGGGATTATTTTCACTCATGGGAAGGTCCAGAGGACATGTAATTCACCCAAGCCATTATAAATGCACTGCTGAGTGGGGCACCCAAATTGCTGGGAAGTTCAGCACAGCTCTCCTTTGTAGGTGAGGCTGATGGTGGAAGAGGTGGACACTGCTGACTTGGTGATAGCCTGAGAACTGATGGGGGTTGCACTAATGCCCAACTCATCAATCCCAACTATAGAAACTGGGAAATAACCATGGAATGATTTGTGATTCATTTCTACTTGGCCTTTTTGGGGACTTTGTGTTTTGTACTTATCTTTTTGTCAATATTTGATTCTTCTGGATTAGACAGTATGGTCCCTGAGTGAGAAATACTCTTGCTAGGGACCAAAGCACGGTCTCATCAAACCATGAGCTGCCATCGAGGCCTTCGTACTCCATATGTGGACTAGAAGATAAGTCGCCATTTGGGCAGGGGAAATTAGCTCTGGTTGGCAAGAGGAAATGAGACTGTATTACTCAACACAGGCATGGAGAATGGTGTAACCAGCTGGCGTCTAGTTATTTCTTGCCAAATTTTAACTATGAGTGGACACATAGAGCAAGTATGATTTCTAGGAGCTTAAATCACTCATGGGTGAGGGCTGTAGTCACACTATCAGGAAAGCCACCAAAATCTGTGGGGAGTGAGGGATTGGATTGTGGTGGGGGTGGGGGACATGATACCACCAGTTCCTACCTTGACACTATAATGGACGGTATCTTCCCTCTTTAAAGTTTCCTCTAAGAAGGAAAGAAGAAGCCCAGAGCAGGCATGGGGTTGCTCCTCTAATCTGTATGGAAAAGTGGGTCTGTGTAGCACAAGGAAGAATGTGACTGCCATGGGAGTGGGCTGTTCAGATCTCCCTTCAGGAACAAAACTTGGTACCAGTAACCAGTAGTTAATAGATAGCCTCCAGGCTCCAATTTCAGCATTTACTGAAGATCTCATGCCAAAGCCACAGTCTCCCAAGGCTGCTCCCACTCAGTGACTAAAGTAGAGCTCTACTCTGGTAGGGCTGACTCATTTGTACCCACTGTGGTTCTCAGCAACAGACAGTTCTACCCCTGGGGCCACCCAATGGCCAGGTTGAAATGTCTTCCCCGGGGGCACTGCAGTGGAGATGCTTCCTACTCAAGCCATAACTCCTACTCACGCCATTCCTCCTGTCACAGATCAGATCCTCTTTGTGGTCTATAGACTTTCCCTGCCTGATCCTGTTCCCTCTCCCCATGTCTTCCCCTAATACAGCGGCTTCTGCCTTGCTGTTCTTCTGTTGGTTTCTCAAACAGATATGCCACCTTGAGGAGCAAAAAATGTCTCAAGTCATAAAAATCTGCCTTGTTTGGACGACTCTTGCTCTTCAGTGAGACTTTCTGACCATGGAAGTAAAAGAAAAGATCATCTCTATAAATTGGGAATCTGTGAATTATCTAGTTGTTTAGGAAATAAAAAAAAAAAAACACTTAGTTTAGATATGCCCAAGAAAATATCAAATACACTAATTCATATTGTGGAAGCATTTGTAAAGATTCTTAGTTTATTCTACTAGGATTTACATTTCCATTAAACTTAGGTGTTCTTGTATGTATAGTATTCTTCATAAATTGCTTTTTCACTTGTTTTACTAAGGTTTTCCTCACATGTCACATTTTTCCTCCAAGAACTGGGGAAGTGATACCAGCTACAATAAAATGAACTAATACCACGTCTGGGGCCTATATGCGGGATATCTCACCGGTTTTGCTCATTATTTACATAAACCATCTGCACATCAGAGCCACAGATCCAATGATTAATAATAACTTTTCAGCAATATTGCTAAGACTTTTTGAGGTTGCTCCCTCAAAAAAATTTTGAATGTTGAAACCTTGAATATTACGTTTCTATGGTACGTATTAGCTAAACACAGAGATCAGATAAAATCATTACGGTTAATAGATGCTATCACGTACTCTTTAATGATAGAGGGTGTTGCAATCCATAACAAATTACAGACATTGTGTGGGCCCAGGAGTCTAGCAGTTTCCCTTACTACAATTGTCAATAAGCCATAGAGTCAAATATGCTAAGTTAAGAAGGTAAATTCTTTGTGCAGTAACAGGGCTAGCCCAGGGGAGTTAGGGCCTGTTAAACTTCTTGGTATATTTTTTTTCTTGGAGAGGTTTTTGCTATAGGGCACATGCGCTCGCCAGAAAGACAGAGAGAGACAGAGAGACAGAAAACGAGAAGTCATCCCCCAGGAGTGGTGGCCATGCCTCAATCCCTTCTCCCCCATTCTCCTCTCAGGACCTTAGGCACACACGCACACGTGCCCAGTGTGAGTTTAAGCCACCGGTTTCAGGAATCAAACTGCGGTTGACTACATGGGAGTCCAGTGACATAGCCATTTCGCTAACTGCTGGTCCCAACTTCTTGGTATATTTGTTTTCTCTCTTTCACTGTTAATGAACTCAAGCAGCAATTTTTATATGTTTTTAAAGGATGGCACAGAATTAATCTAGCATTTCTGCTAAGAGAATTTTAAAACACTGAAATCCAGTTTAGCTACAGTTTGTGTAACAGTCACGAATGCATGGGATACCTTGTAAAAAGAACCTAATTTCTTTTCTTTTTCCAAGTTTTTTGCTGTAGGAAATGTGTGCTTGTAGGAGAAACACAGAGAGAGGCAGAGACAGAGGGAAAGTGAAAAAAAATCACCCTCTAGGAAGGATGGGTGTCTCAATCCCTTCTCCGCTATTCTCCTCCCAGGATTTTGAGTGTGTTCATTTCAAGCCACCAGGTCTGGGACTCAAACCATGGTCAACCATGTGGGAGTCTAGAGTGCTTCAACCACCATACCACCTGCTGGCCCTGGAACCCAATTTCTTTAAATAAAGAAGGCATCAGAATAGAAGCATACATTACAACGTGTTAGGCAGTGTTGGATCTATAATTAGCCCAGGTATTCAACATCTTTTTAAATATAAAACACAGATTCTTAAGTAATTTATAATAACCATCTGTTTACTTAGCACTTGTTTTCCTTCTCTAGAATTTGTGCCATTATTGGAGATAGTTTTATCTTTCAGAGCACTTACACGATTTTTTACTACAAATGAAAACGAACTCAATTAAGAAGCATCTATTGAGTGTGTCCTATGTGTTGAATGTTACCTAAATGTGCGAGAATGAAAATGGGTCAGTTTTGTCATAATTGTGCAGTCCTTTTGCCTCTGAGATAAACAAAGATGTCAAAGACTTGCAGTGATGTAAAAATGGCTAGCGTCCCTTCGAGGCTTTTTTAAGATTTTTTTTTTTTAAATAATCACTTAAGTGAATTTCTAAATGGAAACAGGAAAAAAGTGGAGCAAAGAAATACAGAATAAAAAGCCAGGCAAGCAGAGAAGGTTGATTAAATGTCTATTATATACCAGGCATTGAACTCCGCGTTTTCACAAATGTTATCTCCTTTAATTCCTCCAAGAGCAGATTGCTGTCATTACAATGGCTCTGTTTTATAGCTATGGACACTTGGATTTAGCAAGGTTAAGTGACTTAGGCAAAGCACTGATAAGTGGGCCAAATGGAATTCAGGTGTTTCCGATAGTGAAGCCCATTCTTTTTCCATAAGCTGAGATAAGCGACATGGCTTCTTATAATGCTCTCCAGACTCATGACTCTAATGAAGTTTGGCGTACTTACCGGTGTAGAAAACTGATGTGGCATCATTTAGCAACAATACGATCACCAGGCTAATGGTCTTTCTGCTGAGTGTCAGATAAGGCATCTGGTTCGCCCTGCTCTCTAGCCCAACAAGAAGAATACAGTGGTCTCTCTGTAATGTCGCTGGAATTTGTGAGTCCCCAATCTTCAATTCCTCTGCTTTCTTTGATGCCGGCACTCCCTTCCCCATTTTTTGTCTTGTAAAAGTTTCCTTTCCACAAAGCCATGTTCCTCAAAGTGTGGTTTAGATACCATCTCTTCAGGGAGGGCGTGTGGACGCTCCTAGTCAGAATAATACGCTCCTCCTTAGTTTCTGTGTGAGAAAGGGAATGTCTGGGATGGCTCCCACTTATCCTCACTTCCTGGCATCTTTGTGGTCTGGTTAAGCCTCCTTCGAGTGTGGGCTGGGCGTAGGGACTTGTTTCAGATGACTAGATTACAGCCAAGGGAATGGGATGTTAAAAATTACTGTACTTTTCAGCTATTAGGTCGACTGGAAAGTCATGGTGTATTTTTCTATGCAAAAATGTGTCATGGCTTTCCCTCCAACCCAACAGCTGGCCAACGCCCTTGCTTCTTCCCAGAGCCTCACTGTGGGCACAGCAAACTGCTCTGTTGAGAATGGTTCTATGGAGGGGGCTGATGTCTCACCATCATCCAGAGAGGACTCTACAGCCTCGGAGGCACAAGTACATGATACGCTTGAGGTGGGAAGCCTCGCTGTGACCACTGTCCCAACAGACACCTTGACTGCAGGTTTCGGAGAGCCACTGGGCCAGAGGAGCCGGCTATGCCGTGCCTGAATTCCTGACTGACAGAAACTGAGACAACAAATGCGTTGTTTGTAAGCCAGTAAATCTCAGGGTAATTTTTAACGCAGCAATAAACAACTTACATAACCTCTATATCAGCACTAACAAATTCGAATTGGCTTGATACCATTGGGTCATGTACAGAATTTGAAGGTTTTGATCAATATTTTTCAGAAACTCTGACCCCTACTCAATACTCAGTATCTAGCATAGAACCAGGAGAAAGTAATAATAGTCTCAATCTGGAACCAGAACTCGAATGGGAAGAAAAAACAAACAAACAAGCCGAAACCAAAATCTGTGTCTACTGTGCAGGCAAAGGGACCCATGGAGTTGGCCAGACATGAAGTACAGTCAGGGGGTTAGGGGAGGAAGAAGGTGGGAGGAAAGAATCCAATGAGCTTGCCAGAAAGAATATATTTTCACCGTGAATAAAAAAGAAGTATACCTGGTCATGGGGATAGCAAGTAAAGATAATGAATGATACTATTCTGAGTTCTTTATTAATGTGAGAAAACACTTTTTCTTTTCTTTGCAGCTAACTCCCACTCTTCCACTCAATTAAGAGTATACTCTTTTTGAAAGGTTTTTGCCATAGCATGTATATGCTTGCCAGTGAGAGAGACAGAGCACCAAAAAGTGAGAAATCCCCTGGGGGGATGGCTCCACTGCAATTCCTTCTCCCCTATTCCTCCTCTTAGGATTCTGTGCACATTCACAAACACACCCTGTGTGATTTTTCAAGCTGTCAGGTCCAGGACTCAAATTGTGCCCTGCCATGTTGGAGTCCAGCGCCTTAACCATTATGCCACTTGCTGGCCTTAGGTTTATTCTTTGTTTTTGTTTTCTCCAGTGACAAATACAGTAGTGATATACCGGGTGCCTAATCAACATTTTCTTAAATACATTTATTAGGAAAAGTTTTAAATTTGAGATTTATTGATCAGAGAAACCCTTGAAATTTTGATTTTCACATTAATTGGGCCTTAACATACCATTCAATCTGTAGTAGATGCTCAATAAATCATCATTGGTTTAATTAATTAATGATATTGTGACACGGGAGGAATTTAGCCTGAATTTAGACTCACATGCTGAAATTGATATGAACATGATTATCTGAGACCAAGTGTCTTTTCCATAAAACAATAGGGTTAAGTTAGAAGAAATACGGTGTTCTCCCTACAGAGGGCTCCATATTCTCTATAGACTTACAAAACTATTGTTACTACAGCATAGAAAACCTCTTCTTGAGTTCGTATTTTTAACTTTTAAAGAGAAAATAACTAAATGTAAAAGAATTTTCTATTCAGTGTATGTACATATGTGTATTTGTATATGAATATACATATGTATGCTTTGCAAATTTTTTCTTGATATAAAATGTCATCCATTTTCTTGACTTTAAGTTGGAATTAGCACTGTTTGTTCCACATGGATGTTTGAAGATTAAATTACGTACTGTACATAAACCTTTTAGCACAATGACTGATACAAAGACAGTGATCGTTGAGAAGTCAACATCTTCTCTATTGAAGGTTTCATGAAAATAGACTTCTATCTTTTATTCTATGCTAATGGATCTCTGTGACAATCAAACATTCATAATACTTTATTAAACACTCAAAAGTGGACAGCTTAAACAAAGTATAATATATCCACATAGTGGAACGCTAAAAAATCACTAAAATCGTGTTGCTGAGGAATATTTATAGACATAGACAATGTTTACTGAGTAAAAATAAATCAGCCTAGCTACAACATAGTGTAATACAACGCTGCATGAAAGCATATGTATGTAGATAATAGATACACACTTATACATTACAGATGCATTTTATATGTATGCATACACATACACATATTAATACACACACATATATATAATGTGGACATATGATAACATACATGCATATGCACCTTGCTATGTATTAGATAATGGCTTGTCCCCCCAAAAGTTCAGGTGTGATAATTTGGTGCCTCGTGTAATGGTATCAGGAGGTCATAAGACCTTCAAGAAGACCTGCCTTCAACATGGGCTGGCAACGCTGGCTGGGAGTGTGGGAGGGACAAGTAGAGGAAGTAGAGACGTGCCTTCTGTCTGTCTGTCTAGGCCTAACCATGTCCAGCAAAATTCCTGTTGGTACAGGAAAGGGTCACTGTTTGGGGCAGGCTGAGGGCTGCCAGGGGGAGTAATGCTGCTTCTGCCCATGGTCTCTCATTATGTGCATGCAGACCTGCCTGCTTCACTTAGCCACGGTGTGATACAACACCAAATGTCAACCAGACACAAAATCCATGACCTTGGACCTTCTTGTCACTGTAATCATGAGTCCAATACATCTCTAATCTTTCTAAATCACCTGGCCTCAGATGTTTCTGTGTAGGAGCACAGTCATGGACTAATACATACATATACATGCACATGTATATATGTGTACCTATACTACAAATAAATATACTCATTTATATCCACATGCATATAACAGTACTAAGAAAACATGTATCAAAACAGTACAATGTCTAATATGCGAATTGTTTTTTTCATGCACTTTTTTATTTCTCCAGTTTTTGCACTGAATGTATGACACGTATATGCTGGGAAAAATCCACACTGGTGAATTAGATGAGGGAAGCCTCAAAGTGGCAAGAATTCTCTGCAAGCAGGGCCTAACCATGTGCAGCAAAATTCCTGTTGGTACAGGAAAGGTTCACTGTTTGGGGCAGGCTGAGGGCTGCCAGCGAGAGTAATGCTGCTTCGGCACGTGGTCCAGGCACACTCTGAGCACAGACGATGTGACAGGGTTGCATGAGAGGTCTTCAAAAAGTTCAGAAAAACACATATTATGAAAAAACTACCCACGATTTCAAAATGTATTTGCAGAAAAATAAACTTGTACTTTATTTTCATGTTTCTATAACCTTTCTTGTATGTGTCCCACTGACTTTGAGGATTTCTCCTGCATTCCTATAACCTGTAGTGCCAACACCACTTAAAAAACAGAGAAGATGGCGACCAGCAGATTACATAATGGTTACATTGCTGGACTCCTATGTAGTCAACCTCTGTTCAAGTCCCGAACCCAGCAGCTTGAAACTCATGCCGGGCATGTGTGCATATATGCCCCAAATCCTGAAAAGAGAAAGGAAGAGAAAGGATTGTGGTGTGGCCATCTCCCCAGGCGGAGAACTCTCTATTTCTTTCTCTCTGTCTCTCTGGCAAGTGCATGTGCCCTGTAGAAAAACATGTCTCTCTCTCTCTCTAAAAAAGAAAAAAGAAATGGAGAAGATGCTCAACAAGTATGCCTTTTATGGGGAAAACCATACATTCATCTAGGTTACAAAGGTGCCATGTGATTGACAACAGTGGCTCCATGCCTCGTATGTGTCCATTTCTTTCTCCTGCCTTACGTTTCTAGGATCTGCTCCTTTTCCTTTTTAACATTTATTCTAAAGTCGCTTTTTTTCTCGCACATCACTAAGTCCCAGTTTAAATAGATTCTCCCACCTACTCTCACCCATTGTGAAACTGAATGTACCAAGAAAGAATAACGTGTAATCAAATCTCTCCCTTATTAAATAAAATAAGGAAATAAAGTAAGAAATAAAGAAATTAACATGGAAGACATTCAAGGATTATTTTAAAGATGAAAAATAACTTTGGAAATGTTGAACCATAATAAACTGTAGAATGTTCTGTTTAAAGCCTTTTCCACTAATGCCAAAATATGTATCTTGGAACTATCATTGTGAATTCTGATGACTGTATGCAAATAGTGTCTTTAATGTTTCCTCTTTTGTAGCTAAAGAGTCTCATGAATATATAACCAGATTAGAATGAAATTGCATTAATGGTAGGAATATCGGATATTTAATTATATTTAATTATGGCTTCTATAAACAGCATACACAGAACCTGTTCTGATTGGTAAAGGCTGAATTACCTTTTATAGAAGTATCTATTCATTTCATGAATATTCTAGGAATGGCAGCTACAACCAGGACATGGGTCTGAAAATGGGGGAGACACCTCAGTACACAGAGCTCCTGTTCTCAAAGGAGAAAAGAGACGAGAATCATTGAGCTGAAAAATATCCCAAGAAGAACTAGAAATAGATGCTATGTAGGAAGAAAATAGGGAGTTGTGGCCCAACGAGGGACATTACATTGGTTGGGCTTGGGGGAGAAAGTCTGCAAAGCTGTGACCCTAAGATGGATGATGTGGAGAAGACCATGTTGCCAAGATCCCGGAGAGGAGAAACGAGAACAGAAAGGTCAGGACGCACACATTCCTAAATGAGAATGAATCCGGTGTCTTAGAGAGGCTGAAAGAAGGGCCTTGTAGTCAGATTTCATGGAGGCGAGATGAACTGCAGGCAGCGAGGGCAGAGTAGAAAGCAGGCCGGTTCCTGGCAAGGGCAGAGGCACTCTGTGAAGCTGTTTGGAGCCTGTCGGGATAGCAACAGGGTGCTCATTTGGGGGGTGGGGGGACGAGACATCAGAATGGAGATTATAATAGTCTCACTTAGGCTTTTGGAAGATCATCCAAGGAGCTGTGTAGAAAAAAAGTCTATCGGGAGATGAGAATGGAAGTGAGACTAGCAAGACTATGTGATGTTTGAAGATGTTTGAAGTTTGAAAGTAAAACTCAAACCAATGTACACTGCTCATAAGGGATGCATTTTTCCTTTTAAAAATTTCCAGCTGTATTTTTGTGTGTGTTCAGATTGTGGCCTTCATAGTTGACTTGCAGTGTTTACAGAGCATGTTCGTGCACCCTTACGGAAAACAGCTCTTCATAGGACAGGATAAGCAGCACTGTGGAATTTCAACACTTAATTACCACCAGTACATAGTTCATCAGGCCCAGCCCAGGCCACACGGATGACGTAGTCTCAGGCCGGTGCTGGAACCAGGGACCTGGAGAGAAGGAACTTGAACACGGGACTCCTGGCTTCCAGCCTCACGAGCCTCTGTGTACTCTCATCCTCTCTGTAATTAGAAATAGCTCAGAGGCTCTTTCTAAATAAAACCATGTCCGACCCTAACCTTTCCAGTGTATTGTGTTTCCATCTGTTCTTTCTGACAAGTAAAGATTTTAAATATCTCCTGTGGCTTAGTGCATCTCAGAGGGATGCCTTCCGGTTCCGTTGGCAACTTTTTCTTATGAAGGATGAGAGCTGGGCAGCTCAGAGTCTCCCTTGTAAAAGGAAAGGCTTTCCAAATCACTTGGCAAATAAAAGCTTCCTCTAGACCAAAGGCACGTCTGTGCTCTGGGTAGGCGAATGGTTTCAGGATACAGCTGACGCCTTCCTCTGAATACAGGCTCCCCTCACCTCTCCTTCCTGGAACCCTAACTCTCCCGAAGGACTCTTACCAACCATCTCCTCGCCTCTCCACCATTAACAGAGGGCCATGTTCTAACAGGTATGCTGTTAGTTGTTCGGTATACAGCAGGCACAGGTAGCTGAAGTTTTGTTCCTGTGAGGAACTTGAATATTTTCAAGATAAAATACATAATTGCTAATGGAAGTAGAAAAGAATAGGCTAGAAAATGTTGGGCCTTTATCACTAGCCTGGGGTAGATAGTAAAGGTCTGAGCCCAGGTCTAGGTACTAGAATGAAACCCGGCCACCCAGCAGGCCATTATAAGAGAGAAAAAAGACAGCCGAGAGGGACTCAGCCTATCAGCAGGCACCGGGTTGAATGGACATTGTAGCAAGTGGAAAGGGTTTACTCCGGAGTGTGTGAGTAGAACTACATGACAGATCAAGAGTATCTGCAGAGAGAAAGTGGTGTTCAATGACAGGCTGGGGTTTAGAGCTGAATACATCTCTGAAGAAGACAGGGACAGGAAGGACAGACGTGTGTTATAATACGGGGCTGATTCGTCATCACTAAAACTCAGGAAAGGGGCCTGGTTGAGAGGATGAGACAAAAGCTTGACTATTTAAATTGGGATGTCAAGGCCAAGTGGTGGAACAGTGATAGAGCAGCTGGAACCCAAAGGGAAGATCTTGGGTTCACATCCCGTGACGTTCCTGAACACACACACATGGCACGTGTGTGCTGTGGTCTGGGCTGGCTGAGACTCGGGCTGATCCCTGGGGGTGGACCTGGAGAGGTCCCTGTCGTGGCTGTCTAGCTCTGGCTCTTTGTCGCTCACTCTCTCATAGAAGAAATAAATAGTAAATGATACCTAAAAAAATAAAATAATTAGTTGAGATGTTAATCTATGAATAAAATACTGACATTTAGCCCCCTCCGCAAGAGTTAGGTTTGGTCCTAAAATTGAGACTAGTATAATTAAGAATGATGTAGGGGCCAGCAGGTGGGGTGGTAATAAAGCTCTGAGTCCCACATGCCCATCCTGCAATTCAAGTCCCAGACCCAAAGGCCTGAAAAACATGCCAGGCACATATGCATGCAGGCCCAAAATCCCCAGAGGAGAATGGAGAAGAGATTGTGGCGTGGCCATCTGTGTGTGTGTGTGTTGGGGGGGATTTCTCACTTTCCCTTTGTCTCTCTCTCTCTCTCTGGCAAGCACATGTGTGTGATTGGGGGAAAATTACAGAAGAAGAAAATCAGAGAGGACTTGACTTTTATTTTTTAATAGTGTTTCATATTCAGCACATAAAATGATAATTATAAATGAGATTATTTTATATATATATATGTGTGTGTATATATATACATATATATATACATATATATTCATCAGATGCAAATTGGATTAATCATTCTCTTTCTATTCAAGTCACATACACCTGATCTTCTACAATATACTCATTACCATTCAGTCCACAATTAGAGAATATTCATTCATTTGGATTTAAATGTATTTGTTAGGTTAGTAAAAATAAAATAATAATCTTAAGGGTTATTATCATAGTATTGGGATTAAGAATTCAAGACAGTAACACTCTAGTGCTTTTCAGCTCTCAGAATGATGAAGAATTTTAAGCGTATCCTGGTCTCATTTCTTCATCTCTTCAGAAGCTGAAGCAAATAGGATTTCAGGTGTTCTCCCTACAGTCACGTTCTATACCTGGAGGAGCCTATAAAAACAAACCCATTGTGGGAACCAGCAGATGGCATCATGGTTTCATCACTGGACTCCCATGTAGTCCACTGCAGTTAGAGTCCCAGATCAGTGGCTTAAAACACACTCCTAGCGCGTGTGTGTGCGTACCCAAAATCCCAAGAGGAGAATGGAGGAGAACAGATTGTGGTGTGGCCATCTGCCCTGGGGGATGATTTCTTGCTTCCTGTCTCTCTGTCTCTCCATGTCTCTCCGGCAAGCACACAGGCCCTATAGCAAAAATCCCTAACAATCAAACAAACAAACAAACAAACAAACAAACTCACTGTGTTTCAGATGGTTCGTAGATCCTAAGGTTTCTCCGCCTCCTTCTGAGTGTAGTAGCTTTGTCAACTCCTCCTCCACATCCCCTCTGACCACAGGAAAGCACCTACTAATCTCCATGCCCTCCGGCAGCACCCACGCCTCACAGCATCACATATTCTATGCACTATGCCTGTCAGGTCTGCCGACCCCTTCATCAGCCTCCCACAATAACCATTTGTCTTTTAGAATGAGTTCCAGGTTTGAGTCCACATTAAAACCTCTTCGTAGAGGCCGGCAGTTGGCATAGTAGCTAAGTGCCGGATTCCCACATGGCCAGTGCAGTACTTGGCAGCTTGAAACTCGCCCCAGGCACGTGTGTGTGCAGGCGTGCCCAAAGTCCTGGGAGGAGAATGGAGGAGAAGGGATTGCAATGTGGCCATCCCCCTCGGAGGTGATATCTTACTTTCTCTCCCTTGGTCTCTCTCTGTCTCTCCAGTGAGTGCACATACCCTATAGCAAAAATCTCGCTCTCTAAGGAAGGAAAAAAAAAAAACCCAACCTTTTTCACTTTTTCATAAATTCACTCCCACCAAGAATTTTCTATACCTTCCACAAGACAGTATATTCCATAAAGAATTGTTTTGTGGTCACGTGTCCACCAAACTGGAAGTACCTGGCTCAGGACCGGAGGCATTAAAGGTTTGCAATAAAATGTATCCAGGATGAATCCACTAAGTGTTTCAGATGGGCACACCGATCTGCACTAGTTGAGTGACTCGGATAAGATACGTCATCTAAAGCCTCAGTTTTCTCCTTCCTGTCATGAACCACCAGTCCACAGTCCACTGGCTGTGGTGGAGAACCGACTGTGACAACGGATCAAACCATGTAGCTCAAAGCAGGCAGGTTACAGACGCCGGGTGAGGAGTGGGTGCTGTGACGCGCTGGCTTTGAGCGGCCCTGCGTGAATCCATGGGGTTCGGCTGCCATCATGGAGCAGCTCAGTCATTGCCATTGCGATGCCGGGAGCTGGCAAGTGCGTGTGCGAGAACCTACGCGCGGTATCAGACATGCGGTCTCTTTTTGCATGTGAACTATACTGAAAAGAAAAACCACTGTCCCCGGAGAAATGCAGCTCACCTGACCCTGCTGTGTCGGTCTCAGGGCTACAGCATCTGCGTCTTTCTTTCTTCTCCTTCTCGGTAAAGGAGATGACAAGACAGCAGGCCAGTCCTCTCTCTGGCTACTGTTGTTTGGACAGACCAACCAGGATGGGGGAAAGGAACAAAATGGACCTAGAAGCCTCAGCATACAAAGCTCCTCAGTCCCTAACTTTATTTGATTATCGTGTCACTCAGAGAGCAAAAACTCAAGTCGTCTACAGGTGACAGCAGGAACAAAGATGGCTTGAGGGAGGCAGAGCCGGGGACCTGCTACAGAGGCAGACCCAAACACCATGTGGATAAATATTTTAAAATGATAAATCAAGCTAACCAACTGGGAAACAAAATGTGTTCAAGCCCCCTCCCTTGACAAACATCCCTTCATACTAGTCTAAAGGCCGGGTTTGAGCCCAACAGGTGGCATAATGGTTAAAGGCACTGGACTCCCATATGGCTGACTGCAGTTCAAGTCCCGGACCTGGTGGCTTGTTTCTCACTTTCTCTCTCTCTCTCTTTCTCTCTCTGTCCTTTTCTGGACAAATTAAAATAAATGAATAAAGTTAAATAAAATAATTCTTTAAAAATTAAAAAAACATAAAAGGCAGCTTTAAATGTAGGATTCTCAGATGCCTTTGAAAGGGGGGTGGAGACTTAGGGTCAAGGAGGGGGTAGAGCTAGTGCCAAATCCTGGCCTGAACCCTCCCTTCCCGTCACCCTGGGTGCTCCTCACACCACCAGGAGGTGTGGGCGCAGGCGTGCAGACACCCCAAGCCCCTTTTCCAGATTCTGTCCTCGTCCTCCTCCCCAGGCTACTGGAACCTGTATCATGGCCACCTAGACCATGGGGTGCACGTGCAGTGAAAAAGAGGCCCGGAAGGGGCACGCCATCTCCAGCATCCCCAATGGCTGGATTGTCACCGTAGGTGGCCATGACCTCTGCGTGGGCACCTCCTGCCCTCATGATCTTGGCAGCAAAAGCACTCATTCCGGTGGACCAGGACACAAACAAAGGGGACAAGGACACAGGCAAAGCGGGGCCCGAGCAAGCTCCTCTGCAGGATGAGCCTGAAGGCGGGAGCTCCTGCAGTCCAGAGCTCAGGGCAATGCTGTTAGCACTGCTGGCAAGGTATTCAAGCAACACACACTGGGACAGCAGTTAGTGTAATGGCGATGTTGCTGGACTCCCATGTAGTTGACTGTGGTTCGAGTCCCAGACCCGGTGGCTTAAACTCACGTCAGGCACGTGTGCATGTGTGCCCAAGATCCTGAGAGGAGAATGGAGGAGAAAGGATTGTGGCATGGCCATCCTCTCTGTGGAGTGATTTCTTGCTTTCTGTCTCTCTGTTTCTTTGTCTTTCTGGAGAGCACACACGACCTATAGCAAAAACCTCTCCAAAAAGAAAAAAAATAAATAAAGCCAACACCCACAGCTGCAGAACAGCCCCCATCTGTAGCCCACGTGCGTGTGTGAGTGAGACGGACACAGAAAGCAGGGAAGTGGAGTGAGTGTGTGTCTCAGGGTTACCAGCCGTGTGCCCTGTCCTGCCTGCACCCTCATTTTCTTCTAATTTATCTTTGTTTTCCTGCTTTGGAACAGAAAGATAAACAGCAATAGAAATATGATCCTGGAAATCTGTGTGCTAAAAAAAAAAGTTTGCCCCAAATTGAAGGGTTTTCTACAACCCGAGACTTTAAAGGAGTAAGCCAGTGAAATCCCAGGAAAACCAGGAAATATCTGTCATCCCACATCTACTGTCTCAAGGAAGGATCCAAAAACGATCTCACTAAGGAATCTTAGGCATAGCAAGGGCAGAAAACTAGATTTAGAAATTCTTGGTTTCTAGTCTGAAATTTTCTATTAGTGGCCTGGATGAATTTAAGCCTTGCAAGTTGTTTCATCTGTAAGGTAAAGAATTCGGTCCCTGTAAGATCTAAGATTTAGAACTGCATAAAAGCATTGATAATCCTTATTCAGAACACAGACATTTTTTTTATCAATGCCAAACAATAATAATCAAAGAATGACATGTTTGTCTAAGAATAAGCAAATATTTGTAAGATAGACTGTTCTCACAAAAAAAGACAGGGAAAACATCCACACAGTAGAGGGTACTTAATGTGTGTGGTCAGACTGCAAAATATGGCTGCATTTCCCCCCAATCTAATTTAATGCATCTTTCTCTGCTTATAAAATCACCTCCCAATGAATCACATGTAAAATAGCCAACACTGAGTATAAATCACACTTTTCCTGCCCACATTCTCATCTTCTTTTATTTCTTCCAATTTATCTTTATTTTCCTGCTTCGGGGCAGTAAAGCAAAAGACAATGGAACTATGATGCTAGAAATTTCTGTTGTTTAATTTTATTTAAAAAGAAAAGTGTAAAGTAACCCCAGGCAAAGGTTTTTAATAGAAGGATGGTTTGTTTGTTTGTTTTTAGAGGTTTTTTGCCATAGAGTGCATGCACTCACTGGCAAGAGAGAAAGATAAGAGACAATTGAGAGGGAATGTAACAAATCTCTCCCAAGGGGGATGGCCACACCACAGTCCTTTCTCCTTCATCCTCCTCCCGGGATCTTGGGCACATGTCCACCAGCGCCTGGTGTGATTTTCAAGCCATTGGGTCTGGGACTTGAACCATGGATGGCCATGTGGGAGTCCAATGATGTAACCACTACACCATCTACCGGCCTCCAGGGATAAAGGATTTTAATAGAAGGATAAAGGAAGTCAAAACACCATTATGGATTAGCGATTGCTCACCAGGACGGAGGCTGTAAGTCTCAAGGACAACAGGTGTAAACAAGGTACGTCTAATTTCAAAATGAGTAATAAAACAAAGCTGCTGGATGGGGCTAGAATTTGGCACTTGGAATCAGGACCTTGTCGTTGTTTTACTCTTATGACGGAAATGTGTGCGGCTAGGACCTACGTTTTGGCCTGGACCAATAGTCTGTTTAGCGTTGCCTTTTCCTAGGTGCTCAGTATGGATGTATGATGGCCAGACATGTCTAGACGAATTCCCAGGGCACTTACTGATCCCTGAAAGTGGCGCCATGCATCTTGCTTGCATCCTCTGAGGCTCCCAGAGAGAGGGTTTCTTCAATGATTACTATTATTTTAAGGTTTTTGCCATATGGTGCAGGTGCTCACCAGAGAGAGACAGTGAGAGGGAAAGTAAATCATCTCTCAAGGGGAATGGCCATTCTGCAATTCCTTCTCCCCTCACCTCCTGGGATTTGGGGAATGTACACATACATGCTTGGCATGAATTTCAACCACCATGCCATGCACTGGCCCTACAAAAGGAGCATTTATTTAAATAATTAATTTTTAATTTTTATTATTTTATTTTTTTTTAGAGATTTTTGCTGTAAAGAATGTGTGCTCACCAGAGAGACAGTGAGAGACACAGAGATAAAAAACGAGAAATCACCTGCCAGATGTGCCACAGCTCAATGCCTTCTCCTCCATTCTCCTCTTGGGATTTTGGGCACACACGTATATACACCCTGGTGTGAATTTTAATTCACCAGGTCCGGGACTCAAACCATGTTCGACTACATGGAAGTCCAGAGACATAACCATTCCGCCATCTGCTGATCCCCAACCTTCTAAAGAAGAAAGAGTCAAGGAGCATAACAACCTTACCACGACTGCCTGGTCTTTAACCCGAGGAATCCTTCCCTTATGTTTACAGAATGCTTTTTAATCTCCTTGTTAGAAGGAGACATGGTCCTCTAGAACGAAGGTCATATCTTTTCATTTTTGTGGGGTTAGCATCTAATCCAATGTTCGATGCAGAGTCTGTGCTTATGCGACGTTTGTGAAATGAATGAATGCATCAATAAGTGGATTTCTATCACTGTGCCTTTGAGGCTGTTGTCATGACAGGTTAGCTCCAACGTTTTAGGTTTAGAGGTTTCACCAAAGGAGTCCTTTCATGCCAGATTGAACTCTCTAGGTTGAACTCTATAATACAAATGGGTTGAATGAATTAAGTCTTACGTCTTTAAAATGGTGAAATACTGCAGAACACTCGAGACAGGTATACACCGAGTTATTACTTTCGTTCAGTTTGATAAAAATTGTATACTTATAACACTAAGAGACAGGAGTATTTATACTTTTAGATTAAGGGCACTTATTACCCCCTCATTCTAGGTTAGTTAGGTAGACCAGTTGTGGACTGTCACATTTCTTTTAGAAATAGTTATTTCCTGCATCTGCTTTATTTTTGGGGGGGAGGGGGTTACTTTGAATTTTTAAGAGCGATTTTAGACAGAACAATGAGAATTGGAGAGGAATATTAACATTAGGTCCCTGGAAATATCTAAATATTAATTAGCAACAGTATCACATCTGTTTATTTCTTATATATTTAGAGAAGTTGGCCCTTCAAGTCCACAAGGAATCATCCTCTACAGATTCCCTCAAAAGATACAGAAAACAGTATATGGCACCTCCTTCTGTGTCTTTTGCTTTCCGACTGAAATGGATGTCAATCATAGTGACTCAGATGGTGTAATGGTTACATTGCTGGAATCCCATGTAGTCAACCACAGTTTGAGTCTTGGACCCAGAAGCTTAAAAAAAATCACACCGGGCATGCGTACGTGCATGCCCAAATCCCAAGAGGAGAATGGAAGAGAAGGGATTGCAGCATGGCCATCCCCCTCACTCCAGGGGAGAAGGGATCATTTTTTGCTCTGTTCTTCTATCTCTCTGTCTCTCTGGCGAGCAAATACACTCTACCGAAAAAAAAAAAATAATCATAGTAACTCACTTATTGTCAGAAAAAGGATTGAAGAGAGGATGTAGAGATAGTTTCAGTCAGATCTGATCCTAAGGGAGAGGAGGTGACAACTGCTTTGTTCAAGGGTGTTTTCCTGGTGTGTGAATGTGTATGTGTGTATTTCGAGATGAAAGAAATGAAAAAAAATTGGTACTGGCCCTAAGGAAAAAATGGAGTCCTAAGATAAAGAATCCATTAAAGATTACTGGAGGCTTGAGGAATTGATAACAAACCATGCTGGATACTACATCGAATCAATTTTCAAATCTTTTCCAATATTCCTCCATCTCCACTTCTTCTACCTTAATCCAGCAAACCAATATTTTTAGTAAGGATTATTATCAGATGCTCTTAAATTTAATTGCCCAATCACTAGGATTTGTTTTGGCCAATCAGGTATTTCCCTAGAGGCAAAGTACAAACGAGGTAGGTTTGAATAACCCGTATCTGCACATCAGTCTCCTTAAAGCAACTCACTGTCTTCTCTTATCAACCCAATTGTTAATAAGATAACCTGGTTCATTTTTTTTCCATTTCATTTTATCATTTCTTATTTACATTTAGCTGCACATCTCTGTGGGATACAACATGGATTTTTCAAAGCATTCATGCATGCAGTGTGCGATAATCCAATTAAGGATAAAAACATATTCGTCTCTTTCAGCCAAGAGCACCATCTCACCGTATCTACATATGGCAAGTCTGTGTTCACTCAGTTGTGGTATGCCCCCGTTGTCCCTCGCTATCGTGCATCCCAACCCACCCCACCTGTGTTAAAATATTTTATTTCCTCATGTGTAAGTTGGTCTTTGCTACACATCACACATTTTTTAAGAATTATTTTATTTCACTTTATTTATTTATTTTATTTGATCAGGGAGGTACAGAGCGAGAGAGAGAGATAGAAAATGAGAATGCCAGCTGCCAGGCCCAGGACTTAAACCACAGTCCTTCATGTGGGAGTCCAGCTCCCTTAACCACCATGCCACCTGCCAAACTCCACATGTCAGCATTTCGTAAAATCTGTAATATTTACCATTGACTCTATAGTGACTTTTGCTTTCAAAAAATCAGTCAACTGAGCATTGCACTGATAATGTTTTCAAAATAAAGAAGAAAATGTTGTCTTTGAAGTGTACTACGGGGTTTTTCATCTTCATTCCTTTTCCAGCTGCTGTCCCCCCCACCCCCCGCCTCAGTGACTTCTATCCCATTTCCACTCATTTTCACTTTCAACGTCTTTGGATGTATCAAGTCGTCTGACTGCGAATTCTTTAAAGAGGTCTTTCCTGATGTCATCAAAACCTGCGTTGGGTAAACTTCCCATGGGTCATTCATTCCCTTTTGTATTTTCTCTCTCATTTCCATGCTGACCCAACAACGGACCACAACCACAGAAGTGAGAGAAGCTGAGAACAGTTCAGCTAAGCTTGGTCCAAGGGACTGGCTCACACAACAAGGAGCGACATTCACGTGTGGGTAGGTCTGGGTCATTCCTTAGGCATTACAAGCCAAGCGACACGCCAATGGGTGAGGGGCTCTAGATTAACTGCCACGATTCCTAGGTGCTGGATCTGGACACAGCGTCAATGGAAGTTCAATAGCCTCTCACAAATAAAGTATACTGCTTGTGATAGAGATTTTTTAAAATTATTTAATTTTATTATTATTTAATTGGTTATAGGGCACTTATGCCCACACAGAGAGAGAGAGAGAAAGAGAGAGGGAGAAAAGAGAGAGACAGGAGAGAGAGAAAGCCTCCAGGTTCAGGACTCAAACCACGGTCAGCCATGAGGGAGTCCAGTGCCTTAACCAACATGCTACCCGATGGCCCTGATAGAAATTCTTAGAACAGATATTCTCACAGAAACTATTTACATACACACATCCATACATAATTTTAAAGAAGATGTGTAACCATTGATAGTTATTATTGAGAAAAATAAAAATCCATATTGCAATCAAACGGTAGTATCATTATTAATATCCTAGTGGGATATAATTATGATCTCAGTGAAATTATATTATCGACATAGAAGAATGAATTAAAGAAGCACTAACGCTAAAATAAAAGTCTAGCTCCCTTCGCACAATACCATGTGATTGTTCATGTCACCTCCTCCATTAACGAACTATCAGAAACAGCTGCATTAGGAGTCTATCGGTTGTAGGCAGGGACACTACTACAACAGACAAGAAAAGTCTGCGTAAGGCCAACTTCTGCAAAGAGAAAAATATGCCCCGTTTCTGGCTTTGCAGCTGCCAGCAAATAGGTGAGCAGCAACTGTGTTTGCAAATTAATATTCTGATCCAAGTCAGCCTTTTTTTTTTTCCTGAGAAGCAAATTAAATAATAATTACCTAAATGTTTATAGTGTCATTTGGATCATGGCCAAACCCAAGAACAGCAGATTAAAAAACCAAGGTAGAAATTTAGTAATATGTCTGAGCTTGGAATAATATCTTCCTTATTCATGAATAAAATTCCTAAAAAGCTACAGTATATTTTTTATTAAGCACAAAAATTGTAAGTGCTACCTAAATTTGGCTTTTATATTACTTCTGCCTTTTTTTTTTTCCCGAATAGGAAAGGTATGGTATAAAGAAAACCTTAGAAAACCCTTGAAAACTCAGAATTTTACCAGCTCTGCTCTGAGAATTAGAGAATAGGCTTTTTGCCTGAATGTATGTCTGAAAGTTTCTCATGCCCGAAATAAGTTAGCATCAGTCTTTATCTTTTCCACTTTGTAAGTATTCATAACCAAGAATAAGTAAATAAATATGCCAACCTTCCTTATGGAGTAAGTCGGTGATATGTTTCATCTTTGCAAAGAAATGCAGATGTGAATTCTCTATTAAAAAGCAAATCCCCTACTTTTAAGTCTTGAATAGCTCGGTACTTCAAAAAGAATTGTTGTTGATGAAATTTATGCCATCAATAATAGTCTAATTCAAAAATCTTAACTTGGATAAATGGGATTTTCATGTGATGAAGAATTGGCTAAATGGGCATCCACCTTATGCCCTTGCCTCTCAATATTTTGCTCTGAAGTAGTTAAACGAGTTGTGATAGCTACCTTGGACTCCACGATACTGCTTCTTTGGGCTAAATGAACTATTTCAGATGTATTATTGCCACTTAAATACGCCCTTGTCCTCCCAGATACTGTCCCAGTGAGAAACTGTGCGAGCGAGCAATATTGATATTTTTCGAAACTATTCACCTCCTTCATGCATCAAGCCTGGCCTTTGGTTGTCGTTCCTTTGAATCCTTGCCCTCCTCTCTCCTCGGAAACCATTATCTTTGGGGCATGACAAACGCACTTTAGGAAGTCTACGCCAGCTAATTACACTAACAAAATCGTCCCATCAGATGTCAACCTGTTTAAGGACAGAAGCACCAGTAAAAGCCGTAAGTTGGTGTAATTCTGTGATCATTCATTTCCTATAAGACTAGAGGGTTTTTTCTTTTTTTACATAAAAGTGTTGATTAAGAGGCCGGCAGGTGGAGTGGTGGTTAAGGGCACTGGACTCCCACATGGCTGACTGCAGTTTGAGTCCTGAACCTGGCAGCTTGCTTTCTTACTTTCTCTCTCTCTCTCACAGTTCTTCTCTGGTCAAATGAAATAAATAAATAAATAAGTTAAATAAAATAATTCTTTAAAAAATGTGTTTTGGGACAAAGCACTATATTATTTTGTTGGATATGTTTCTAACAACACTGGTGAGTTTTAGTAAAAGAATTGTCTTCAGAGAGGAGCCATCGGTTGGGTGGCTCTCCCTGCATTTTATTTTATTTATCATTTATTAGGTTTTTACCAGAGAGAGAAACAGAGAGAGAGAAAGTAAGAAAACACCCTCCAGAGGGTATGACCATGCCACAATCCCTTTTCCATTCTCTCCCAAAGATTTGGGGCACACATGTACATGTGCCCAGAGAGATTTTTTTCAAACTGCTGGTTCTGGGACTCAACCAACCCCGGTTGGCCATGTGGGACCCCAGCACCTTACCAACCACGCCATCTGCTGGCCCCCTCTCTGTATTTTAAACCTAGCTTACGTTCTCGGCAGGTCTGGAACAAATTTGTTCCATTGCGTTGTTTTTCTTTTCTGGATACTAATTGCTAGTTTCACATCATCTTCATTTTAGGAGCATGATACATCTTGCCGTTCCCAACAGTCAGTTGCGAAGAGTGCTAAGAGAGAAGGTGAGGGCCAGACATGTGGCACACTGCAGGTTCCAAAACTGCGTGTTCAGAGACTCCCAGAGAACTAGCACAATCTTCAACAATCTGGAAAGGCTTGGAAAGATCACAATCCATCTACCCAGGGCAATATTATATAGACGATTAAAATAATACAGCCAAACCGAAAACATGTACGAGACCTGCTAGGGTGAGGAGAGGGGGCAGCTGTGGTGGCTCAGGACGTAGGGTCTGCTCTGCAAGCCGAGAGCCCCACGGAAGCTCAGGGTTGGGTTGCGGGTCCCTGGAACACGCCAGACATTCCTGCGGTCCTGGCTGGCCAGAGGGCCACGGGGGGATTGCTGTGCAGTGGACCCTGTCGAAAGTCTGTCTCTCACATGAAATAAACTCAGAGAAAGGGGAGTGTCTGTGCTGCTACCCCCGCCACGGACAGCTAGCACCGCCGATCCACACACCCTAAAAAGGAACGCGTGAAATGATATTTTCCTACAGGGCTTGACAATTCTGCTCCCCTTTCAAGCAGAGATTATTCAGAAATAATTAAATAATTATTTTATTTAACTTTATTTATTTATTTTAATTTGATCGGAGAGAGACAGAGTGAGAGACAGAAAAAGTGGATGACTCGAACCGCTTCCGGCCATGTGGGAGTCCAGTGCCCCTACCCACCACACCACCTGCTGACCCCTCAAACAGTGACTCTTTTCAATTGATTTACCATGGCAAAAGTTCAATCTCGACATAGCAGTGCATTACGTGGCTTCACGTGGGTTTCGAGGAACAAGTAGCACTGACTGTGCTGTTTTCATACTTAACATCCTCACTTTTGTAAGAAAAATAAATCCCTGGACCAGTCCTATGAGTCACAGCCAGGTTAAGCCTTGCTGGCCTCCATGGTAGCCCTTTTAATGGTAGCCCTTTGCTAGTTTCTGTAAAAGAGGCCCTGCATGTCCACGGTATACGGACTTCCGCTGCCAATCATTCGGCCCGCCCTGCCCACCTCTAACCATCGTCCTCGTCTTCATGTCCTGAGCGCACCGTCGCAGGCCTGTCACCTCCCGGGCCTCGTTTTCCTAGCAGAATTTCTCCTTGCCGTCACTCAGCGTCCCCCTTCCCCTGCTCGGTACTTGTCCTGGGTCGTCCTCCCCCGTTAGAGCACTCTGCTCTTGGCTCTCTCCCCAGGTCAGCATGCCAGGCCTTGCTCGCCTGAGTTCCCTCCCTCACTTCACCGTGCATACACAGAAGCGAGGTCAACCGAGTCCCACCTTTGCTCTAGTACATAGACACTCCACGATGCCGAACACGGGGGTGTGCAGCCGGACTAACAGAAAGGAAATGCGTGGTTCCCCGACAGGAAGAGCAGCTTAGACAGGAGGCAAGGAAGGTTAGTCACCGGGACCTCAGCTTCCCTATGCTAGAGTTGGTGACCTACACTGAGGCGAGTGACCGGGCCTGCAGAGGGCGCTGTGGTTAAGCCGTTGGACTCCCACATGGCAGACCACAGAGGATGACTGCATGGCCATCCCCCGAGGGGATGATGTCTCACTTTCGCTCTCACTTTCCCTCTCATTGTCTCTGTCTCTCTCTGGCAAGCACACATGCCCTATGGCAAAAAAAAAAAAAAAAAAAAAATCTTAAAAACAAAATAATAAAGGAGTGAAGGAAGAAATCTTCTAAAGCCTCTCCACGTTGCCTAGTTGTACAGAGGTCAGGGATGGGAGAAACCAAGACTCGAAGTCAACAGTGGTTGACGAGACACCTGCTCTGCCTCCCGCTGGAGCAGCTGTCCCCAACCTGGGCACAGCGCTGCTGAAAATGGACCTGCCAACCCTCCGTGGGGGGCAGTCTCACGAGCTGGAGAAAGCTTGGCAGCACCGTGACCCCCGCCCTCCAGATGCCAGCAGAATGCTCCCCTTGGCTGTGACAAACCGAAATGTCCCCCGACACTGGCAAATGTCTTTGGAGGACAGAACTATCCCGGGTTGAGACTCACTGATGCGGAGGGCTGCTCTCCCGGTGACAGCACTTTCCCATTTCAGGTAGTAATGCTGGAGCCCACTGTCCTGGGAGGAGGATCCAGCAAGGTGAAAGTGGAATACACCTGCTAGTTACCTTGCTTCTGTTTCCAGACACTTCAGTCCCAGAACGGAGAACCAGTTCATTGTTAGGGGCTAAAAGAACCAGCCCAAAGCAAGGGAAAGACAATCCCAGGGCACGACCATAATCTTAAACAGAAACGTGAAGGAAGAAAGATCAGTCTGTAGAATACAAATTATTATTATTATTCCAGAAGGAAATAAACAGAGAACGGAGCCGAGGGGTCTGTGGCTTCCAGAGCAGGGTGACTGCTCCAGCCACTGTGGCTCTGAGAGCAGGCAAGATTGAAAAGCAGATCGGTACAGGCGGGGAGGCCAATGGGGCCATGCAACCCTTGCAGACAGATTTTTAAGAAATAAGGAACTCATTCCTTTCACTTATACTCCAACTTTTCTTTTTTATTTCTTTTGTTTGTTTCTTTTTTTTTTTTTTTTTTTTGCCATGGGGTGCGTTTGCTGGCTGGATAGGGACAAAGACAGTGAGAAGGAAAGTGAGAAATCACGTCCCAGGGTGGATGGCCACGCCTCAATCTC
>NW_006203953.1:738376-790158 GCF_000334495.1 Tupaia belangeri chinensis
CCTTCATCCCCCGCCTGAGATTTTGGACACGCATGCACACACACCCAGCAGGATTTTCAAGCCACTGGGTCTGGAACTCAAACCATGGTGGTCCACACAGGAGCCCAGTGCCTTAACGCCCCACCACCTGCTGACCCAGCTCCAACTTTTGAGGCGTGCTTCGTTGTGTCCATTTTAAAGAGAAATAAATTGAGTATCAGCGACTTGAAATGATTTGTTCAAAGTCACTAACCTTCATTGATATAGCAAATGGTTATTGTGCTCTTAATCTTAGAGTAAATTAAAAGTGGAGACCAAGCCTGAAGAAGCCTTGAGTAGACAAAAACAGTTAGGCCTCACAAGTGACCTTAGCCTTGCCTAATCTGCAAACATAAGCAACACTTAATTTGAGCTATTTCTTATAAATGCCTATATCGAAGAAAAACAGAACGTAAGCTCAGCCAATCAGAAGCTGCCAAGTTGTTTATAATTATAAAACTAGGGCCTCCCCACAGGCTAGATTGAATAAGGCTACTGTACAGCCATAACAAATCAAATATTTCCGTTGTTTCTCTTGTGTACCTTCGAGTCTTGGTTTCTCCCATCCCTGACCTCTGTACAACTAGGCAACGCGGAGAGGCTTTAGAAGATTTCTTTCTTCACTCACTTTATTATTTTGTTTTTAAGAAATTTTTTTTGCCATAGGGCATGTGTGATTGACAGAGAGAGAGAGAGAGAGACAGAGACAGACAGAGACAGAGACAGAGAGAAGGAAAGTGAGAGTGAAAGTAAGAGATCACCCCCCTGGGGGGATGGCCATGCAGTCATCCTCTGTGGTCTGCCATGTGGGAGTCCTGTGAGAACCTCCCTTACATGTTCCCTTGGAGAAACTCTCGAACCACGTCTGTTTTGGAGTGATCTAATTCATAAATCACCATTTACTCAGTTAAATTCTTAAAAAAAAAAAAAAATTGCCTCGTGCCTCAGTTTACCTCTTTAGCATTTCTACGGACAGACGCGGTGCTGGATGAGAGAACAATGGGTCAGTGAAGACACCCTCTCCCCAAGGAGCAATTGAACAGCCCTGCCGTTAGCTGTAAGTGGCAACCGCACAAGGGCTCCAAAGACCCCTGAGTGCCAGCATAGCTCGGGGTGGAGATGCAGGACCGAGGCCGAGAGGGCAGGGCAGGTTCCCGAGGGAATGAACCCGGGTTTTCCCAGGCTGGCTCCCCAGTACTGTGAGCACCACCACGTGCTGGAAATGTGGTTGTAACACATACTCCTGGGACCAGGCAGCGGCGGCAGTAACGTGGTGTCTGCAATGCCAGGCACACAGAGCCAGGTCCCAGGTTCACGGGGTGGGACTTCCTGTGGGCTCTGGGCTCACGTGGGCATGTGCGAGGCTCAGAGTTGATCACAGTGTGAAGACCCTGTTGGCGGTAGGTAGGAGTCTCTTGCTCTCTTTCTCTCCATCTCTGTCTCTCTCTTTCACAGGATAAGTAAACACACTTAGAACACAAGCATGCACACGCGCGCACACACACGCACACACACGCGCGCACACACGTTGTTGAGCTCTATCCCCAAAGTGTGACGTGGGTAGGTCTGCGGTGGGCAGGGCCTGAGCGTGTTCATTAACAACAAATTCTCTCATGATCTCTTTCTGCTAGTGCCGCTGACGGGTAGCCACATTTTGGAAACCACTGACCATCCCAACTGAAGCGAATTGTGTAGACAGAGGGTCCATGTGAAGAAGAAGCAGGGCATCTGTGTTCTTTCCATGCCTAGAACACGCAGCCGCTTTCCAGCAGTAGAAGCTCCAGGTAAACGTTCCTGGTTGGCCTACAAACGTGCAGGGTGTGGGCGTAGGAACAGGGTCCTGGTAGACTGGAGGGCTGGAGGCAGGGGTCAGGCCATGGCCGAGCCCTGTGGGGGTGACCCTCTCATGAATGTGCACACTGTCCTGAAGAAGAAGGAAGGGAGGAGAGAAGGGAAGGGGGAGGAAGGGGGAGGAAGGGAGGGAGGGAAGGAGAACAGACGACTTTTGGGTATGATACCATCTACACACTTCTTTCCTATTGTGTGTGTGCATGTGTGTGTGTGTGTGTAAATAAAGTTAGAGGGGTGCAAATAAACACAGTTCAGTGCCTTGCCTTAGTTGCTTCTCGTACGTGGCACACCAGGACCTACACGCAAGACCTGTCCCTCCCAGTCAGTCTCCTCCCAGCGGACAAGCCACTCTGCTGTCGCTCGGCCTGGATGGACAGATGGCATCCACATCTGTGATCCAGCAGCAGGGAAACAGCATTCCCTATGACCTAAAAACTCGCACTGGCGCACCCTGTCTTTGGTTGACAGAATGTTGACTATCTTAGGCAAAGCTTCAGGATATTCTTCCTGGTCTTTGTGAGGGAGGACTTAATCTTACTGAAAACAGGGTCTTTCTCTCAAGAGAGCCCTTGAACTAACACAGCAGAGCTCCAACTCCAGGGGGGCTTTCTGGCAGGCCTTTGAAGAGGATGAATTTACTAATCAATACAAATTAGTTTCTTAACTGGCAAGTGGCGAGCTGCGCCAGCCTCTGAAGCTTTAAGATTCATCCCTGAACTCTCAGGACTGGGCTGGCACAGGAGAGCCCACAGACAGCTCACACAAATGTCAGTCACAGGGCGGGAGTGTTGTAGAGGGACCTCCACACGGTGTACCTATGCGAGCAGGAATACGATGCGCATTCTTAAAAGCAACTTTGCCTGAGCATTTCCAGAGCAAACTATTAAACGTTATGCTTCAAGCTGTGGGCTAGTAACCTCCTACCGTCAGGAAAGGGATTTTTCCCTCTCTTCCCTTACACATTCCTTACACCACCCACCCACCCCCTCACACGCACAATTTGTATAGAAAGACACACTATTTTCAATTATATGTACACACACACAATAAGTAAGTGGGAAAGAGAAAAAACAGTGTTGAGAATCGTGCCATCCTCAGAGTGTCATTTTTAGTTCCTACATTTAGCTGCCGTGTAACTCTGGATGAAATGACCTGTTCTAAAACTCAGTTTCCCCAGGACCAGCAGATGGCGTAATGGCTGCGCTGCTGGACTCCCACGTAGTTGTGCATGGTTCGAGTCCCAGACCTAGGAGCTTAAAACTCACACTGGGCACATGTGCACGTGCACCCAAAATCGCAAGAGGAGAATGGAGGAGAAGGGATTGTGGCATGGCTTTTCTCCTGGGGGATCATTTCTCGCTTTCTGTGTCTGTCTGGTAAGTGCATGTGCCCTACAGCAAAATCTCTCAAAAAACAAAGACCTCTATAATAAAATCTCTCAAAACACACACGTACACACACACAAAAACCCTCGGTTTCCCCATCTGCAAAATAATGGGATTGGAAATGATATTTAAAAAAAAATTTGGACAGTTATTTCTTGTATATAGAAGACTTAAAAAATACAAAGAGATGTATTTTATCTTCGAAATCTTTTTCTTCCTGTATCAGGAGATTGAAAACTTCTTGACTTGCATTTTTTAAAACTCATTTTCATTAAAATGAAGATCTTTTTCATTAAAATGAAGATCTCACAATATCCTTTAGATTTATTTAAATTTAAAATTAATTTAAGTGTGACTGAAATAAATGACATCAAAGATAATTTTAGAAGAAAACTCCTATTTTCCAATAGATAGATCATATCCTGTCCAATTACATAATACCGTTAAGGACAGATAGCGCGCTTGCTTGCTGGTGCTTTGGAAACTCAAATGCTATCTAGGTCACTTTCAAAGTCATAACTCTAGGCCTGCTTTGTTTTCAAGCAAAGCCTCCCCAACTCTTCTCAAGCCTCCCTGACCCCGCCCGGGTGGCTCCTCACAGTGGTACACTAGGCTCTACAATTTGTCATGTAAATGTTGGCTCTTTACTAGCTCAACAAGAGGAAAGGAGCAAATATTTATCGCCCCCCTTGCCACGTGCCCAGCACTGTATTACGCTGGGCTTTTCATGTACATCACTTCATATCATCTTCACTACTTCCCCTGAGGGAAGTGAGACAATTACTCTCATTTTATAGATGGGGAAACAAGCGCTCAGCAGGGTGAAGTCCTTGCCCCAGGGCAGATCTGGGCAGTACCAAGCTTAACTGGATGGCAGTGCTCTCAGTGGGGAGTCTGGGTCATCCCAGCCCTCCGCAGAACCTCTCCTTCCCACAGTCAGGAGGAACAGCAGAAACCAGTGCGGGCTGCTGACATTAGAGGTGGTTCTATGCAGGTATTGCATATGTTCCCTGTAATTCTCAACATGGGAACTGGAAAACAGCAGCTCTGTGAGCTGGAGTAATTGAGCTGACCCAGGAGTTAACAAAGTGGGAATCTGAGGACAGATTTTAGTATCAATTTATGATTTAATAGGCATATTAAGAACTAGGTAAGTAAAAAGGGGGAAAAATCCTTTATAACAGAGCTGTTCAGCAAATGCTTAATCTTAATAATTGCACATTCATATACACACAATATAATATATTTACACCTATAACAAAAAAGTTAATAGATTAATGTTTTATTTAACAGTTCTCCCTAGTTAGTTTTAATGATTGCATAGTTTTCTTTCTCATATGGATTTATCAGGATTTATTCCTTCCCATTTAATGAGCAATGCACATTTTTACAAAATTTTCTGTGATAATTCTGATGCATGACACAAATACACTGAAGTTTTCTCATAGTGCTTGGAAGAGAGGAAGACGTTTTTATTAGGTCCAATGAAAGGCAAACTACTGAAAATTCCTGAACATCAGGTATTATTTGATAAAGTCACAACAAGTTGTGATAACTGAATGTGAAGGTTGTAGGGACTTACCCAGATGTGGGAGAGACGGCTGGAGACAACATGGCAATGGTGTGAAAGTGCTGAAGGGTCCAACAGAGCTTCCTGCACTCAGAGGAGGGGCCCCAGGAATTCTTCCCGGGCAGGAAACAAGCCCCTGAGGATTCCAGGGTCCCCTGTCAAGTCTGAGCAACTCTGAGCCCACAGCCTGGCTTCTCCCTCCCTCTCCCCTCCTCTTCTCTGTTTCACTCTTCTCTTTCTCCTCTTTTCATCCTTCCCTGACTTCTTGAGCCAAGGAAACATTCTATGGTGCGTGACCTCTGTGGCACTTTGGTAATAAGAGGCCAACGTATTTTGGAGTATTGAGAGACCAGGTTTTTTCTCTCCCTGATTCTTCCCTTTTCTTTCCCTCCATTGAAACAGCTGCCTCTGTACTTCCCTGACTCCCAGGAGGCCATAGCAACAGCAGGCAGAAATAGCCTATGTGTATTTTTGACTTGTTCTTTTTCAAAAATCCCAAGATGCAAGGAGACTATTGAGAACTTGCAGCAGAGGTAGACGTGAAGGTAGGGTGTTTCTTAGGAGGAGAGTGACTTGGAAGAAGCTGGGGAAAGAAAAAGTTGTCAGGTGTTGGCTGGAACCGCGGTTCTTTACAGCGACACGGGAAGATGGCAGGAGTACCCGGGACTCCCCATCCTCCCCAAGAGCCCTGTGGTCTCAGTAGCCCAGAGACAGCACGGAATCTCCCGAGCTCGAAGGACCATGGATAGAGGGAAATGCAAGTCTCAGTCTCAGGGATGGAGAAACCAGAGCCGGGAGGAGGGTGCGATCTCAGTGTGACATAAACCCCAAACCCAAGGCCTAAATGCACAAGGTGGGAGTAAGAATGTGCGAGTTCCGATACCTACCATGCCCACAAGATGCAATGCAAAGTTAGCTTTTTATTACAAAGTATAGACATCTGCTCACTCTGGTTTCTTTACAGTTATTCGCTTCATTCTCTCATGAGTGAGGGAGACAGAGAAAGAGAGAGACAGGTGCCACCAAAACCCCTGAGAGTCCTCAAGCCACCCCCAGTTTCAGCTAGACAGAATGACGATTGCACCTACAGGCACCCTGCACGCACAGGAGACTCAGGTGCAAAGCCGTGACTCCCACATGGCATCACACGGCAGAGTACTGCACCTCGCTGCACCAGCCTGGCCAGTCTGGTGGGCTTGTTTATTTATTTTTTATTTATTTATTTTAGATTTGGCATAGGATGCATGCTCTCGCCAACAAGAGAGAGACTAAGACAGACAGAGGGAAAGTGAGAAGCAGCCCCCAGATGGATGGCCACCCCACAATCCCTTCTTCTTCATCCTCTTCCCAGGATTTTGGACATGCATGCACATGCACCCAGCATGATTTTCAAGCCACCAGGTCTGTCTGGGACTCCAACTGCAGTCAGCCTTGTGGGAATCCGGTTCCTTAATCACCATGCCACCTGCTGGCCCAATTCTTATTCTTAAAAAATAAAAGTGAAATATGTCTGGAAAACACAAATGTGGCATTTACAAAAACAAAATTATAAATGCGGTCTTGTTCCTGAAGAGACTGTGGACTAAGATCCATTCTGCCACATGGATTCGCAGGAAATCACTAGCTAAGGGCTGGTGCCCGCCTCTATTCTACACACATATAGGCAAGTTTTATGTTTGGACCCACGATAGCCAACAAGCTTTCCTTCTGTTTGGCATTTTATGTACCTAATCGCACTGTGTTCAGTTCTCTGGACCATGTGGGTCGAGAAACCTGGTGTGAGACAAAAGACGAATGAATCGAGTAGTCTACGATCACAAGTTCAGTGCCTACACGCCCATTCAGGTCTGAGGGCTCTGCAACCACGGGCAGGTTCGCCGTTCCAGCTCCACTACCAGATCCACAACCTGGGTTCGTCCACATTCGTCTTCATGGCTCCAGAATCTCCACTGTCCTTTCATCGGTCTACTCTGACTGTATTTCACCATGTATCATTTTTTTTTTTCTTAGAGAGAGATTTTTGTTATAGGGTGCATGCACTTGCCAGAGAGACAGAGAGACAGAAAGCAAGAAATCACTTCCTTGGGAGGAATCCCTTTTCCTCCATTCTCCTCTAGGGGTTTTGAGTGTGCATGCACACGTGCCCGTGTGAGTTTTAAGCCACCAGGTCAGGGAACTGTGCTGGTCCCAGCCACAGATATGAAATCTGCATTAAATACAGACCCATTATAGCAGCAGGGATTTGCGGACTACCTCACAGGAAGGAAGAAATCCACCGCTACAGGTTGTTTTATGTGAGCCTTATTTATTAAAAGAACACGGCAGAATAAGGACAGGTACTGCAAGGAGTCAGTAAACATAAATCGGGGAAGGCGGGTTGGCGGATGCTGTCAGTGGGCCTCCCTGCGGCTGAGTGCGCTTGTGCATGGTGACCGAGCAGTCAGTCCCGCAATAACACAGTAACGGAAAGGAGTTTGCAGCCGATGAAGGCCAGGCAACATGAGCAAAACTGGTCAACGGTTAGCCAAATAGTTTTGGCCCCGCAAGAGGCTTTATTGCCATCAAGCCTATAAGCAAGCATGAAGTGCAGGTGACTGCTGTGAGGTTTGATCAATTAAAGTCTGAAAGCGTTTTTTATTTGCCTGGATGCGTGGTTCAGAGTGCAATCCATTATCCTTTGTCGCTCACAGGTGCTTTTTCAAAGTCTGTCTCTGAAGCAGCAGAGGAAATATTCCTTAGAGAAAACGGGCCACACAAGACATCTGAAACTCGTTATTTTTAGTGATGTTGAGTGGCTATCTTTCAGTGAAACTAAGAAAAGCATTGCTTTTACCGTCTTCCCGCAAGCCAGAAAAGAAAGGAAAGCATTTGCAAGGCACCTCTGCTTTCCTAACTTTCTTTTTCTCAATCACATTAGGGTTTAAGCTAAACAAGAAAAAAAAAATCCTCAAAAATGATTTTCTTGCCAGAAAATTGAAAGAGCAGATTTTAGACAAGTATTTTTTTAAAAAAAACTGAATTATTTTATTTTACTTTATTAATTTATTTTTAATTTGACCAGAAAGAGAGAGAGAAAATGGGAAAGCAAACCACCAGGTCTGGGACTCGAACCACAACTAGTCATGTGGGAATCCGGTGCCCTTAACCACCACGCCACCTGCTGGCCCCTTAGTAAAGTATTTTTATTGTATCAACTATTGCCTTCAAAACAGTCACGTTCTCTGTGTAGACATGTCAGAAAGCAACTTGTTACCCCAGACACTGCCTGGTACTTCGCATGCTCTCGGGCACACGGTAAGCCCTGAAGACAGGGTAGCTCTTCAGGGCCAGCTGACAAGCGCAAGGTCGGCCCGAACTGCTCAGTCCCGTCAAGGCCAGCTGGCGTGTTCTGTGCTGTTCGTGCTCACAGTGAGTCTGAATTCTTCATCCCCTCAACGTGTACCTTCTGACCATTACCCCCATCAAATCCATATTCAAAGACCCATGTTTTCTTCTTTTTTTTTCTTTTTTCTCTTTGCTATAGGGCGCGTGCGCCTGCCTGACAGACAGAGAAAGACAGAAAGCAAGAAATCACCCCCCAGGGTGGGATGGCCACGCCGCAATCCCTTCTCCTCCATTCTCCTCTCGGGATCTTGGGCATGCACACACACGCTCCCAGCCTGAGTTTAAGCCACCAGGTCCGAGACTCGAACTGCAGTTAACTACATGGGAGTCCAGCGACATAGCCATTACGCCAACTGCTGGTCCCTCTAATCATCTTTTTTTAAGAGAGATTTTTTTTTTTCTTTTTTTGCTAAAAGGCTGGTGTGCTGGCTGGAGAGAGAGAGAAAGAGAGAGAGAGAGAGGAATGGCCATGCCACAATTCCTTCTCCTCCATTGTCCTCTCGGGATCTGAGGCGCACATGTACACGCACCCGTGAGTATTAAGTCACTGGGGCCAGGATGTGAACAGCAGTTGACTACACAGGAGTCCAGCAACATGGCCATTATGCCATTTGCTAGTCCCGGCCCCTGTATTCTGACTGTGGTCTGGGCATTAGGAAGAGAGGTACAGTGGCATGGGTGGGCATCCTCCCTCCATGATCCACTGTGCTCCTGTGGGTTTGGACCCTGGGGAGGGACTGGAGGGAGAATAAAAACACAGCGGTGCCCTCGTCCTCAGAACACTGAGGGGGCCACACTGGAGGCAGCTGTGAGGAGGTCTGGTCTGGCTGCTCCCTGCTGGAGGTGCTCCAGGCTTCAGGGTCTGTCAGACTCCTACCTGGCACATGGGTGGGAACCGCCTGCACCCCTACCCTGTCTGCAGTCCCCCTCAGTACTGCTTAATGTAACCCCGAGGGGGTTTTCTTTTTTCTTTTCTTCCTCTGGTTCTTGACACTTTAGTACTCAGGAAACTGGCCTGTAAAACTCCACGTGGATGTGTCTTCAGATTTCAGCTCAAATGCCTGCTCGGAAGGGCCTTCTGAATGAACCTGCTGCCCCACGCCTGTCTTGTTACTCTTAGTAACTTAGTCCCCCCAACCCCTTTATTTACCACATTTTTGCCTCTCTGTGTAACCTCGCAGTGTTTATCTCTGTGGACGGTTCATTGCCTGCGTGCCCTACTAGGATAGGTGCTGAGTGACTGTTTTCCTCAGGGCTGCACCCTGCTATCTGGGGGTATCTGGAGTAGTAGGCCCGATACATATTTATGGGGATGGATGATAAATGAACAAACGAGGGCATGTGGGTATAAGAGGCACCGAAGATTTCCACAAGAACAGACCTAGCTTATCAGGAAGGGAGCGTCGCAGGACTCAGAGCCAAAGAGCAAATAACAGGAGAGGGGCTAGGCAGCTGGTGTGTGCCCAGGCCCAGAGGTGACAGCGTGAGGTGACTGAAAGAGCACAGGTCCAACAGAGAGGGGACAGAGGAACTCCACCGCCCAGGATTCCCACAGGCACAGTCTGAGGACAAGGGAGAAGCGGTGAGGCCAGGATGCCCTCACCCGTGCAGGAGTAAACGCCGATGTTCCATAATGGGTGTGCGAAATCCCATCTCTGCATTTAGTTTGTTATTTAGAATTGGCCCTGGAGAAATCTGCAGGTTCAGGATTATGGGAAGTTTTTATCTGGGTTTGGGACCCTTCTGGTCACTTAGTGGTCACTAGCACAGTGTGCTTAGCTACTTACTGTTTCAGGCATGTCCAAGTCGCTTGGGACAGTCATCTTGTCTGAGTCTCACCAAACCTCCGTGCATAAGGGTCATTTACCGCCTTGAAGGGAAGACGTCACTGAGGTGTGCGGAGATTCCGTCAGTGACGATGGTGACACGGGCAGTGGTGGTTTAGCTGGAACTCAGTACTAGCTCCGCGTTACTCCACTGCTAGGCGTTTCTCGGCACACAGCTGAACGTCGGCTAGCAATCGTGTTGAGCAGGAGGTCCCTCGCATGGCAGCCCGGACCCTCTGCACTACGTATGAGATCGTCGGGAAAGCCCTGATGAGTTTTTCCGTTTTTCTGTGCAAACACACATCATGACATTCCCAACGACCCCGTAGTGTGCCCCTGCAAGGTCACCGCCCCACTTCTGAGGAGAACTACTGCGTCAGGAAATCCAGAAGGCCCTCAGGGGGAATGTGTCTGCTTCCAGTCTTCTAGATTCTTCAGACTCCCAAAGTCAGGGATAACCTACCCCTTTATATCCCCCAAGGCCACAGTGGACCAAAGACACTTCACCAGAATTCTGAAAATAAGAAATGTGGATCGAACAAACAAGAGGCCGTCACGTGGTACAGCAACGTGGGACACCATGCTGGATTTGGTGATGTTTTCAGGAATGTACCATCTTGATTTTACTTTTATCTATCTATCTATCTATCTATCAATCAATCTATTTATTTATTTTTGGAGAGGTTTTTGCTATAGGGTGCGTCCACTCGCCAGACAGAGAGAGACAGGGATACTGAAAGCAAGAAATCACCCCCCAGGGGGGATGGCCACGCCGCAATCCCTTCTCTTCCATTCTCCTCTTGGGATCTTGGACACACACGCACACGCGCCCAGTGTGAGTTTAAGCCACCAGGTCCGGGACACGAACCACAGTCGACTACATGGGAGTCCAGCGATATAGCCAATACGCTCACTGCTGGTCCCACTGCCTTGATTTTATTCATAGCACCACAATATGGGCCATTAGAATATATACAAAGGACAGAGAACTACAAGATTAAAGTCATTGAATGTCTGAATAAAAATGCAATTTAGATTTTTTTGCTTCTCTGACATGCATAGGCCAATTAACTGGACTCTGATGCCAATCCCAGCTCCTCCCTAACTTGTGAGTTCTAAGTGTACACGTCCATCTTTCTAAAACGCTGTGTTTCTAATGGTGGCCCTGCTACACACCTTGCAAAGTGACTAATGGAACCCTTCCTCCACCCCTGTTAGCCTCACAGGCCTCCGTGCCTTCACTGCACGTACCACTAGCTTCATGTTCCACCCCTCACCACGTGTCGTCAATTCCTGTCCATCTTGTCCCCTTCCCTGTCCTCCGGTGACTCATCTACTTCTTCTGGGAGCTCGAGGCAGCACCGCCAGCAGCAGGGGTCTCGACGCCACTGCCCTCCCCCAGCCTCCAGCCCTCCCCAGGTCACGGGCAACATGAGCCTGGCGTGGCCAGCCCTGGACTTGAACTGGGAATGTTCCCGCATGGGCCTGCCTCACAGAGCACCAGGCTTTACTGCGGTGCCACTGTCTGGCACCTACTGGGACGTTTTCACATTAGACATTTACTGTTTTCCATTTTTTCTGTTGAGAATTCCCTTCCTACAACTCTTTTTATCCACGCACTTCCGAGTCTTCACTGGCCAGACACTTTTTCCCGTGACCACGTGGGCCTAGAACACTTTCCTTTCCTCTCAACACCCAGAGATCACTGTGTCGCATCAGTAAAGATTGCACTTCGCCAGTTACTACAGTTACATGTGGACATGTCTGAGGAAAGGGCAGTTTTTGTGCAACTCCAGGGGGCCTGACATAATAGGTCTGGAGTCAGGCCCATAAACCTGTACTTCTTTCTTTTTTTTTTTTTTTTTTACTTTTTTTTGGAGAGGTTTTTGCTATAGGGCGCGTGCACTCGCCAGAAAGACAGAGAGAGACAGAGAGACAGAAAGCGAGAAATCACCCCACCAGGGAGGATGGACATGCCACAATCCCTTCTCCTCCATTTTCCTCTTGGGATCTTGGGCACGCACGCACACGCGCCCAGCGTGAGTTTAAGCCACTGGATCTGAGACTCGAACCGCGGCCGACTACATGGGAGTTCAGTGACATAGCCATTACGCAAACTGCTGGTCCCCCATAAACCTGTATTTAAAAAAAAAATAGTGGCTCCAGGACTAGCAGGTGGCATGGTGGTTGAGGCTCTGGACTCCCACATGGCTGCCTGTGGTTGGAGTCCTGAACTGGCAGCTTGCTTTCTCACTTTCCCTCTCGGGTGAAATGAAAAAAAAAAAAATACTACTAATAAAAACAGTGGCCAGGTAATTACCGATGATCAACTAGGTACTGGAATTTACTCAGCTGGCACCTTTAATTATTTAGCCTTAACGGCTTCATTTTCATTTTATCATCACTCTCATCATCATCATTTTGTCTTTTCATTTATCATTAACATCTTCTTGATGAGTAGATACTTGTCCAATCAATCAAGGTTTTAATACATAAAGGCACTTCAATATTTTGGCATGTCTGTGTTGTGATTGCTTGACAATATCCTATTTGATAATTCATGTTGATTTTTTTTCCTTATGGTTGAAGAATACATATGGAAAATGATACTTGATTTGAATAATAAGTAAGTGTCATACAGCAGTGTACTGCATTGTGCCCAATTAGTGGTTGTCATGTAAAATTGTACAGCTAATGTGTGGCAACATTTACCTTAAAAAGGTAACAACTAGGGACCAGCAGTTAACGTAATTGCTATGTCGCTGGACTCCCATGTCTGCAGTTCGAGTCCCAGACCCAGTGGCTTAAACTCATGCCAGGCGCGTGTGTGTGCGTGCCCAAGATCCCAAGAGGAAAATGGAGGAGAAGGGATTGTGGTGTGGCCATCCCCCCTGGGGGGTGATCTCTTGCTTTCTATCTCTCTGTCTCTCTGTCTTTCTGGCGAGCTCATGTGCCCTATAGCAAAAACCTCTCAAAATAAATAAATAAATAAATAAGAGAATAACTACTGCCTGAGCTTTAAGAACTTTAACAGAGCTTTGTCCTTATATCCTACCAGTCTCACAAAATATTTTAACAGGTACAAAAATTGCAGGTTCCTTCTTGATAAACTCATTTGAAATCCCAGTGGGAGATGTGCATTCCATATAGCTCTGATGCAGGTGAAAACCCACGTGTGCAAACTCTGTGAGAAAAGAACAAAGTGAGAATGAGTGCTGGTCTCCCAAAGGGTGGATATTTTTAGCCGAATGATAAATAGACTGATTGTAACCATGACGGCTTTATTTTCAAAGTCCAAATTATCATGATACAGAAAAAAACAATAGAGAAAAAGATAAGGGAGAGAAAGAAGAGAAAATAAAGAAGAATTAGAGGAATGATTGTTTTGAAAGGAAGGAGAAAGAAGAACGACAAAAAGGATACCTAGAGGTTCTTTATGAGCAATGTCCATTCCCAGGGCAAGGACCAGATCTTCTAACAATTACAGTTTATCCTAACATAAGGGCAATTGGATAAAATGGCACAACAGGACAGGTGCAGGGCCGTGCTGTGGAAGACACCCTGAGAGTGCGGCGTGTGAAGCTGGCCCAGGCTCTGCATTGCCGCTGGCTGTCCCAGACCACTGAGGAGCTGGAGGCCACACGCTGGCCGAGGTTTGAGTCCCAGCTGTTGGCCTGAAACACACAGGCACGTGTGCATGTGCCCAGGATCCCGGCAGGCAGGCGGGCTGCAGGAAGAGGATTGCGGCAGGATGGAGCCCGCTGGGGTGGACTTTTCTCTTTCTCTCTTTCTCATGCATGCACACAAGCTCTATCATGAGTTTAAAAATAAAGAAAGAAAGGAAGGAAGGAAGAAAAGTCGGAAGCTAAGTTCTCTTTCTATTGCACACACACAAACACACATTTTCTATCATGAATTTTTAGAAAAATTTAAGAAGAAAAGTTTGAAGCTAAGTTTTATTAACTTCACCATATACTTGCCTCCAGTCATATATAATTTGTAGGAGCAAGAGAGACTGGAGAGGGGAGCGCCAGAGAGACAGACAAGAGACAGAGTGGCAGCACTTCCAGCGGGATGCCGACACTGCGACTCACCCCCATGGACTGTCCCCGGTTGTGGACATGCTCCAGCCTGGGAAACTCAGGGGACTGGTGACCGTGAACGCAGAACTTTTTCATGAGTTCGGCCTGGCAGGAGCATCCCAGGTTACTGCTGAGTCACAGCCTAGCCCTAATCAGGATTATTATTTTTTATTTATTTGTGGACATGAACCCAGAAATTCCTCAGTTTGTGTCTGTCGTCCCACCTCTCACATGGCGACACCCGAGGAACAGGAGTCACCCAGAGGCTCCAGACAGAGTCCTGTAAAGACAGTGACCGGACAGAAAACAGTCAGTATCTTACGCCCATGCCACCTCCGTCACTGGCTAAAGGGAATGTCATGCAGGCAAGGTGCTAGATGGGACAGGAATGACCCGAGGACGATGACGCCTCGCCACACAGATGCAGCCTTCTGCTCTCCAGCTATGCCCTTATGGTATCACCGAGCCCCTGAGGAATACGTCTCCTCCCCACATTACAGCAGCAATGATGTTTGATAATTACCAAAGGAATCCTCATTTAGAGAGCGGCGTGCAAGCTGAAGAGGGTGCTGAGCACCCGCCCTAGCAGGCAAGAAAAGAACCCCTGTCACCAGATCGTCCTTCCTGGGCTTCCATCACGTCTTGTGACTGCCCTAATATTCAAGTGAGTTTCATTCCCAGCAACACCGCATGTAAGGTGTGCAGACACAAACCTGGAATGCTAACATAGAAAATCCAATACAGACCTTCCCCGGGTTTATGGAAAAAGCAAAGCTCGTGTACAGAGCAGACGGTGGCTAAATGTCAACCCAGCCTAAGCGCGGATTGATATGGACTGTGTACAGAGACCCAGGGCAACCCCAATTCTCTGGAATGGGCAAAAAACGTAGAGTAAGGTAGGAAAGGCTTCCGAATGGCAGCAAGGGCTTTTACTGAGTTTTTATCCACTTTATAAAACAGAAGAGACCCTCAAGTCCTTCCTAAGAGCCAATTTATTTGCAATTTAGATTCAGTTTCTCTCAAGTGATTATCAGATCCCCAATCCTCAGCTCAGAGTAAATGAGAAGTTGAAATGGAAAGTGATGGTTATGAAAAGATCAGAAATTACAGAAGACAATTAAATCACATTATCACTCCAAAAATGTGGCAGAATAATTCAAAATGTAAAGAGCCTGGATCTAGTCATGGAAGGTGCTAGAAGTTCTACATAACTCTTGGCTCAGAGATCTGAGAATCGCAAGTGTACTGACCCTGGTTCATCACACGGGAGGATTCTCCAACGTGTATTTGCATGCTATAGCTTAATCACACAAACACAAATAGATAAACAGTGAATAAAGAAATATCTATCTGTCCAGAAAGATACAACCTGGGATTAAAACTACAATATTAAAAAAAAAATTCCCATATTTTGAGCAATTAGAATAAATTGACTACAATACCAACCTATATGTTTTTCCTCTTTTATTTTTTACTTTTTTATTTTTAAATATTTTTTGAGAGTTCTTTTTGCTATTGGGTGCGTGCGCTAGCCAGAAAGACAGAGAGACAGAGAGACAGAATGCGAGAAATCACCTCCTGGGGGGGATGGCCACACCACAATCCCTTCTCCTCCATTCTCCTCTCGAGATCTTGGACACGCACGCACACGCTCCTGGCGTGAATTTAATCTACCGAGTCTGGGACTCGAAATATGGTCGACTACAAGCCATTATTATGCTAACTGCTGGTCCCCTCCTCTTTTATTTTTTACCTGTAAAGTAAGAATATCAGAACGTACATTTTATAGATGATAATTTGTTTTATTATTTTATTTTATTTTACTTTGGACTCATTTAGCATTGTAACATAGTAGAAAGACTGGTGATGTGTAATAAAATCTGGACTGGGTTTATTTTGCACTTCCTGACTTGATCATCTTGATTAAGTCAATTATAAAATAGTAATTAAAAATAATAATCCATACAGTGCTCATAAAAGGAAATGTATTTTATGGTAAAGTTAACAATATGAAAGTGTTTTCTGTTGTTAACTAATTGATATTCTGCCTCACTTCACAAAAAACCCGAGATGGAAGAACACAATAGAAGATGAGAGAAAAGAAGGTTGGAATGAAGGAAGAAAGAAAGACGAAAAAGAAGAGGGGAGGCAGGAAGAAAGGAGCAGGAAAGAGCGAGAAGAACGACAAGCAGCACTGAAGGGCTAGCCTTACTGTCCTGCATGGGCACGGCCTCTCCTTCCCGCAGCAATCCCGGCTCCACCTTCACACGCCCTAACGGGAGGAGGGTTCTCACTCAGGGAGTTCAATCCCTTCCACTTGCTTATGGCGCTGCCAAGCAATAATCCATGTACAGGAAATCTGACCGCAGCCGAAGTGGAGAGAAAAGGTAAGGAGAGGGGAACAGCTGCCACTGCTGTGTTGTGAGCAATTCTGTGGAAATTGAGGATGAAAGATTTCTGGACAGTGAGACCCCAGAGCTCCTGAAAGAGAAGCTTGGGAAAGGAAGGTGGGGGGGGGCATGGGATTTTTTAAGAAGAAATGAGCTTGAAGCTATTTCTTCTTAATGCGCTTTGAGAAGCACAGGTAAATACAAGCATTTTCCTTTTCACTGCAGGATGATGGTCTAATTTAGTGCCGTCCTCAGTGTGAGAAAGTGAACGTGATGGAGTGTGACGTCACCAAAATGGCGGCGTAGGAAGTTCCAGGGCCTTCTTTTCAATTCAACAGCAGCACATTGGCCAATTCCTTTTCTGGGAAATTCAGAAGTCAAGTCAGGGGCTGACTGCAAGTCAAAGGAGCACTCCAGGCAGGTGGAAGCTGATAAGAGAATGAGTGGCACACGCACAGCAGTCTCTGTCCCCCCTTGAGCATAGAGCAACTTAGTCTTTTCTTCCCCTCCTGAGCTCCCAGATTCTCCCCGGGAAGGAAGGCCAAGACTGAAACTTTCTCCCAGTGTCAGACTTCTTGGCAGACTGCCTGAGACGCCGGTTTCTCAGTGTCCTGAGTCTGCGCAGTGACAGGAGAGGACAGCAGGCTGAGAGCAGAGGTAGCAGTCTGAACTGTACCTGCCCACTCACTCACCCCAGCTACTCTCAGCAGCCCAGCATGGACAGAACGGGAAACAATAAAATAAAGAACAAAAACAAAAAAAACAAGCTACTGTCCTAATATTCTGCTTCTCTCAGAGGAGGAAAAGAATTGTACTGTGTGTCCAACATTCAAGGTTTGGGAGAGGCTGCATAGGAAACTGGTTTCCCTGTCTTCTGTTACAGGGTGCTTGAAGGAGTCAGCATATTCTAGACAGCTAGCAGCTGTGGAAAACAGGAAGAGCAGGTTGGCTGGCTGCTATCCACAGGACTCATGTCACCCCAAAACAACTTGGTGGTCTGCCCTCATGAAAGGAAAATAAATAAATAAATATAAATGAGGACAGTGACTGCTCAACACTTCATTGTTTCGGAGGACATAAGAGGAATAATTTCTTTCCTACAGGTCCTGGAGCTCTGATAGGTTACCTGGAAAATTCTAGAAGACTTGGGACCAATAAGAATAAAAGACATATAACTTATGTCAGCTCCAGAGAACCTACAGTACTTCAAACAAATGCATGAAGTAGAAAGAGGTGACCAGTTCAACAACAACAGAAATCCCTCAAGCTGACATTCACACACATAATTCTGGAGAAACGCATCCATAGACAAAGTTTAAGAGTTCCCCAGAATCTCTATCCCGATGGGTTGAAGAACTTTCTCTTTTTAAAGCTAGTTAATTAAAATTGGAAGGAATGCTTTGGTTTTGTTTGGGTTTTGCATTCATGAATACAAACATAAAGTTACAAGGCATACACACACACACACCAAAAACAAAAACAAAAACAGAGAAACATGGTCCAAACAAAGAAAAAAATTAAACCCCAGAAACCAATCCTAAGGAAATAAAAATGAATTCTCTGACCAAAAAATTCAAAACACCCACCATAAAGGTATTTAATGAACTCAGGAAAATGATACATGAATAAAAGTTATAAATATCAACAGAGAGACAGAAAAATATAAGAAGGAACCAAACATAAATTTTAGAGCTGAAGAGTATACTCAATGAAATAAAAAAAAAAATTGAAGATGGAAGAAATTTAAAATCAGCAAGAGGAAAGTGACACATCAGTTCTATGGCATCCTTTGTAAGACTATGGGTGGATTTCTCAGCAGAAACTTTGCATGCCGGAAAGGAGTAATATTATGTATCTAAATAAGAAAATAAAAATACCAGTAGCTAAGTATTCTATACCTGGCAAACTTTCCTTTAAAAGTAGAGAAATAAAATCTTTTTCAGATAAACAAAAGCTGAGAGATGTCATCACCACTAGACCTGCCTAATAAGAAATACTAAAGAAGGTCCTCCAAGTTGAAATGAAAAGACACTAGACAGCAACCATAAAATGTACAAGTATAAACCTTGCTGGTGAAGTCACATAGAATCCTAACACTGTAATTTTGTGTACATAAATTTTATTTTTTATAGAAGTTAAATGACAGAAGTATAAACGTTTACCATAAAATATGTCAATAAACAAACTCTATGAAAAGAGTTTGTGGCATCAATAACTTAAATGCAGGGGAGTAGAATAACTGGGTGGGGTTTTGTATGCAAAGGAAACTATCAGCTGTCTTAGTCTGCTATTGCATTGCTAACAGAAATACCTGAGAATGGGGGATTTATAAAGAAATGTATTTGACTGATGATTCTGAAGGCCGAAGGCATGGTACTGGCATAAGTTTTATTTATGTCAGATCATAAGCAAAAGAAGCAGAGAAAATGGCAAATATGTGCAAAGAAAAGGATCTGGGGACAGTGATCTTCCTTACATAACAACATGCTCTTGAGTGAATGAACCCTTTCTTTCTAGAGCTAGAATTTAGTGGGTCTTGAAAATACCACTCTCCATGACAGTACTACCTTCGGGATCTAATTGCCTCCCATCAGGTTTCAGCTCTTAAAGGTCTCACCACCTCTAAATACCATTACACTAGAGACCAAACTTTAAAATATGAATGTTTGAGGGGCAAATCATTATCCAAAACATGGCATCAACTTAAAATAGATGGTTATTATTGTAAGATTTTTATGGATTAACCCAAGTAAAAGATGGAAAAATGAGCTGAATAAACAACTCTCTCAACAGCCAAAAAGCATATGAAAAAATGCTCAACATCCCTCATTGTAAGAGAGATACAGATCAAAACCACAATGAGACACCACCTAAACCCCAGTCAGACTGGTGAAGATTAAGAAAACAATGTTAAGTGCTGGAGGGGGTGTGGTAAAAGGAGAACACTACTACCACTGTGGAGAATGATATGGAGGTTCCACAAACATCTTCAATAGAACTATCATATGATCCAGCAAGTCCACTCCTGGGTATCTACTCAAAGGACAGGAGAGCACTCAGTTGGAAAAGTGCTCGCACAACTATTTTCATTGCAGCATTATTCATGATTGCTAAGACTTGGAACCATCCCAAATGTCCATAAACTGATGAGTGGATTGAAAAATTGTGGCACATATACTTCATGGAATACTATTCAGCCATAAAAAATTGATAGCAAGTAGATAAATATGGAAGATATGTTGCTGAATGAAGCAAGTCAGGCTATGAAAGAGAAACATTGAATGTCTCCACTTAACATATATCGACTGTGTGCACTCTATGGTAGAGACTGAAAGACTGGAGAACATAAAAGCATTAAAAATTGTAATGGACACTAGAGACAAAGTGGAGAGAGTGTGGGAGGGAAAGAACATAGGAAAAGAAATTTGTGGAGGAAATGGAGAGGTAAGACACTTGTGAGACACAGATAAGGTTATTATCTGTTGACGAGGATGTGTATAACATTCTCAACTGGGCTGAGGTGTAAATCATCACAATCTAAATGATGTGTAGCAATTTAATGTACAAACAATAATAAAAAATATAAAATGATTTTTATGCAAGCCCCATCATAATCAGAAAAAAAAAAACCCACGAAAGAAAATAAGAAAAGAACAAAAGTATGTCACTACAAAAAAATCAACAAAAGACAGAGGAAGACTGAAAATTAAAAAATAAAAAAACACAAAAAACTGTGTAAAAGATATGAAAACAGCAAAATAGTAATAGAAGGGTTTTTTTATTAGTAATTACTTTAAATGAATGTGTATCCCAATCAAAAGACGTATCCTGGCTGAAGGGAATAAAGAACTAAAAACAAACAAACAAACAAACAAACAGACAGACAAAAACAGGACTCCGTTTAGATTTAGCAACACGTATAGGCTGAAATGAAAGGAAGAACAAAATTTTACATGCAAATTATAATTGAAAGAGACCAGAGGTAGCCCTACCTACAAAGGGCAAAACACCTTTCCCGTCAAAAATGTCACAAGAGACAAAGAAGGACATTCTATAATGATAGAAGGGACCATGCACCAGGAAGACAGTAAGCATTATAAATATGTAGGCACCCAACATCAGAGCACACAAATATATAAAGGAAACATTGACAAAACTAACAGGGGAAATAGACAGCGACACAGAGATGGTAGAGAATGCAATACCTAATGTCCAATAATGACAGGACATCCAGACAGAAGACTGAGAAGGGCACAGGTGCCTCAACAACATGGAAGACCACATGCACCTGATAGATGTGTGCAGAATAGTCTACTCAATGGTGTCAGAATACACAACCCTCTGAAGAGCACAGGGAACATTTTCCAGGATAGAGCATGCGTTAGGTCACAAAACAAATTCGTAACAAATTTAAAACAGATCAGAATTACATCAGGATTCTTTTATGACCACAGTGGAATGGAACTAGAAATCAATAGCTTAAGGAAAACTGGAAAATTCACAAAAAGTAGAAATTAAACCATAGACTTTTATAAACCAATGAGTCAAAAATATATAAAAAGTGAAATTAGAAAACATCTTGAAACAGGTCCAGCTGGTGGCATTGTGGTTAAGGCAGATGAAGCCCACGTGGCAGACTCAGTGTCACTTAAGTCCCAGATCCAGTGGCTTGAAAAACATATCTAAAATCCTGAGAGGAGAATAGAGGAGACAGGATTGTGGCATGGCCAACCACCTGGGGGGAGATGATTTCTCACTTTCCCTCTTTCTTCTCTATAGTACACACATCCTATAAAAAATTTTAAAAATAAAAAAAACCTTAAAAACAAGTCCTAAAACATAAAACATCTTGAAACAAATCAAAACAAAAAGACAACATACTGAAACTTACGGGATGCAGCAAAAGCAGTACTAAGGGAGAAGTTTATAGCAAACAGACAGACAAAAACAGGACTCCGTTTAGATTTAGCAACACGTATAGGCTGAAATGAAAGGAAGAACAAAATTTTACATGCAAATTATAATTGAAAGAGACCAGAGGTAGCCCTACCTACAAAGGGCAAAACACCTTTCCCGTCAAAAATGTCACAAGAGACAAAGAAGGACATTCTATAATGATAGAAGGGACCATGCACCAGGAAGACAGTAAGCATTATAAATATGTAGGCACCCAACATCAGAGCACACAAATATATAAAGGAAACATTGACAAAACTAACAGGGGAAATAGACAGCGACACAGAGATGGTAGAGAATGCAATACCTAATGTCCAATAATGACAGGACATCCAGACAGAAGACTGAGAAGGGCACAGGTGCCTCAACAACATGGAAGACCACATGCACCTGATAGATGTGTGCAGAATAGTCTACTCAATGGTGTCAGAATACACAACCCTCTGAAGAGCACAGGGAACATTTTCCAGGATAGAGCATGCGTTAGGTCACAAAACAAATTCGTAACAAATTTAAAACAGATCAGAATTACATCAGGATTCTTTTATGACCACAGTGGAATGGAACTAGAAATCAATAGCTTAAGGAAAACTGGAAAATTCACAAAAAGTAGAAATTAAACCATAGACTTTTATAAACCAATGAGTCAAAAATATATAAAAAGTGAAATTAGAAAACATCTTGAAACAGGTCCAGCTGGTGGCATTGTGGTTAAGGCAGATGAAGCCCACGTGGCAGACTCAGTGTCACTTAAGTCCCAGATCCAGTGGCTTGAAAAACATATCTAAAATCCTGAGAGGAGAATAGAGGAGACAGGATTGTGGCATGGCCAACCACCTGGGGGGAGATGATTTCTCACTTTCCCTCTTTCTTCTCTATAGTACACACATCCTATAAAAAATTTTAAAAATAAAAAAAACCTTAAAAACAAGTCCTAAAACATAAAACATCTTGAAACAAATCAAAACAAAAAGACAACATACTGAAACTTACGGGATGCAGCAAAAGCAGTACTAAGGGAGAAGTTTATAGCAATAAATACATACTTAAAAAGAAGAAAAGATTTCAAATAATAATAAAAAAAAAAACTTTACACCTCCAGGAACAATAACAAAAGAACAAATTAAGCCCAATATTAGCAGAAATAAGGAAATAAATACTAGAGCAAAAAGTTAAAAAAAAAATCACAAAAGTAAATAAAATGTAGTGTTATTTTGAAAAACATCAACGAGATTAACAAACCCCTATAGCTGGACTAAGACAGAAGACTCAAATCACGGAAGAAAAAGGGGACATTAAAACTTATGCCACAGAAATAGAAAGCATTTTAAGAAACAGTTCTGAATAATTATTTGCCAATAAACTAGATAATTACAAGATGTGGATACATTTCTTGAAACATAAAACTTACCAAGAGTGACTCATAGAGAAATAGAAAATCCGAACAGATATGTAACAAGTTAGGAGAATAATGTATTCAAAGTAAATGACGTAATCAAAATTTCCTAACGCAGAGAAGCCTGAGCCAGTCGGGGGCCTGTCGGTGAGGTGGCGGGTCCCTACACAGCCCACAGAGAGGTTCGAGTCTCAACCCAGTGGCTTGAGAAATATGCCTTCTGCGTGTGTGCACATGCCCCAAACCCCAGAAAGACAGAGAAATAGAGAAGTGACTACGGCATGGCCATGCCCATGAGGGGGGCTTTCTCACTTTCTCTGTCTCTCCCTGGCAAGCACACATGCCATCTGACAGAATAAAACCAAAACCAAACAAACAAAAAATAGTTAGCTCGAATGCTATATTCTACCAAAGATTCAAAGAGTAATCAATATCAAGGATCCCTAAACTCTTCCACAAACAATGAAAAGGATGAAAAATTTCCAAGCATGTTTTGTGAGGCCGGCATTACCAGAGTCAGACACACACTCTACAAGAGAAGAAAACTAAACCTCGATATCCTTGAAAACCATACCTCGATATCCTTGAAAACCTACACCTCAAAATCCTCGAAAAAGCACCACAGCAGTGCATTAAAAGCAGCGGATGAGTATTCTGTGTGCAAGCAGAGTTTAATACATGAAAATCAACCAACATGAACCAAAGTGATATACCATATGAACCTAATGAAAGACAAATATCACAGGGTAATCTCAGTACATTTGACAAAATTCAACACCTTTTAAGATAAAAACACTCTCCACCTTAAGAATAAAAGAAAACTGCCTCAACATCAAAACGGTGGTATAGAGACCAGCAGGTAGAATGGTGATTAAGGGACTGGAGTCCCCCACAGTCAACTGAGGTGTGCGTCTTGGATCACAGACCTGGTGCTTGCTTTCTCACTTTCTCTCTCTTTCTATGTCTCTCTGGTGAGCACATGTGCCCTATAGCAAATTTTAAATAATAATAACAACAATACAATTAAATAAATAATTCCTTTTGAAAACAGTGGCACATGGGCCAGGAGATAGCATGAGAGTTAAGGCACTGGACTCCCCTGTGGCTGACTGCAGTTTGAGTCCTGGACCTGGTGGCTTGCTGTCTCTCTCTCTCTCATTTCACTGTCTCTCTCTGGTGAGTGCATGTGCCCTATAGCAAATAATAATGATAATAATAATAATAATAATAATAATAATGATAATTTAAAAATTTAATAATTCTTTTCAAAAAAGAAAAAGGTTATATAGGAAGAGCACGCGGCTAATCTCATACCCATCAGTATGAGCTTCCCTTCTGAGCTGAAGAAATAGATGAGAATGCCCATACTTGCCACTTCTGTTAAACTTAGTCCTGAAGTACAAGTTATCGTAATTAACTAATAAATGAATAAGCAAACCAATAAGTAAATCCATTCATTTTAGAAAGGAAAATTTAATATTACCTCTGCTCACAGATTCATGATTTTTCTTTATGTAGAAAACCATAAAGATACCACCAAACACAGTTAAAACTGATCAATTCAGCAAAGTTGCAGAATACAAAATCAACCCACAAAAATCAATTGCTTTCTTTTTTACTTTTTCCCAATTATATCTTTTATCATGTCACTCCAGCTCCTACCAAAAATGCCCAATATTTGCTGGTACTTATTGATTTGAACAAATTCTCTAGCCTGCCTTTAGAGTACCTCATAATAATTAGGTACCTCATTTCTCCCTTATTCCTCACGAACACGTCACTTATATTTCTCATTAAATTCAAATTTCTAGCTCCAAATGGTTTTGTTTGTTTCTTTGGTTTTTCTTCTAAGTCCATCCTGGGTACGTTGTACTGCCTTCAGACTATCCCACTTTTCCCCAATGTTTGTATATCAAATACACTGAAAAACCATCTTTTCCTTAAAAGTAACCTCAGCAGACCATGGCATACAGGCCAACGATGGCCCACCACATGTTTTTGTAAATAAAGTTTTATTGGAACACAGGTGTGCTCATTTTCCCCCTCAATATTGTCTATTGCTGTTTTCATGCTGCAATGGGAGAAATGAATGGTTGTAACACAAACCATATGACCAGAAAGGCCTTAAAACATTCGACTACTCTTTGTAGAAAAAGTTTGTTGAACCTTCTCCTTTATACTAACCAAATTCTGGGTTTTATTTTTGACTGAAGTTATTTTCTTTAAGGAACACATGGAGAGCCTGCTCCGTGGTGCGGTGGTAATGCACTGCTCAGGAGACCATGGGTCCCACATGGAGACTATGGTTCAAATCCCTGACACAGTCAGCCTGAAACACACTGGCTATGATGAGTGACCGAAATCCAGTGCACAAGAAGACTGAAGGAAAGGTTCGTGGTATGACGAGACCCTGCTTCTCTTAGCTCTCTTCTCTCTCTTTCTCTCTCTCACACACACCACCTGCAGCTACACCTTGCCCTCCTTTATCAGCTATGTTCCAGTCTGTTGTCTTAAACTGTGGGATTTGGAATAAACACAATGGTTGATAACATCTGATGATTTCAGAAAACTCTCTGGTTTCGGACATTGTACTTCTGCTAACAATGCCAAATCAACACACAATTTATACTTACTGTATTTAATGTGTGTGTGTGTGTGTGTGTGTGTATGTCTGTATTCCCATAAACTCTCGGTAGTACAATACTGTGCGTTCAGATTAAGGTTGTGGCCCAGTTCCTGAATATAGAATTCTACAACCGGATCTAACCTCATTTGCAATCCCATCATAAAACCAAACTTGTATATTCTGCTTCTGATAATAGTTTCACAAGCATTAGGCCAAAACTTTGCGTCCATTTCTCCACTTGGGTCATGACCGTCTTATTCCCATCAATATTTACTGAAGTATATTCATCTCTGTTGGATTAAACAAACCCTAACACATATTCATCTTCTTTTCTCAGCCGACTGAAGTGTTTCCACAACATTAAATAAATCTACAAAGTTAGAAAGGTGAGGGCATTTGAATTCCTATGACTGACAGGATCTGTTAAAATTGGCTTTAATTGGCAGTTTTCAAAAATTACATTAAAATTTCAAGTAACCATCTGCTATATAGGAAGAAATGCATTTTCTCTAAATCTGGAAATTTAAAATCCATCTATTCTAATGAGTCTCAGGGGCATTTGGTACTGGTTGAGGACTATTTGGGTTGTCACAATGAATGCTGGATATATACCTGTCCCACCTGACACTCATACTGGTGAAGAAAATCTGCTTATAATAATTTAAGTCTGGGAACCAGCAGTTAGCGTAATGGCTATGTCGCTGGACTCCCACGTAGTCGACCACGGTTCGCGTCCCGGACCCGGTGGCTTAGAACTCACGCCGGGCGCAAGTGCGTGCGTGCCCAAGATCCCGAGAGGAGAATGGAGGAGAAGGGATTGTGGCATGACCATCCCCCCTGGGGGGTGATTTCTCGCTTTCTGTCTCTATGTCTCTCTCTGTCTGTCTAGCGAGCGCACGCGCCCTATAGTGAAAATCTCTCCAAAAAAAAAATAATAATAATAATTTAAGTCTGGAAAATAATTCCACATCATATTTAAATTAAAATATTTGTGTAAGTCTGGAGACTAATTCACATCATATTTAAATTAAAATATTTGTGTAAGCTTTCCAGATGCATGACTTTTTCCAGGAATGAAGCTCTTATATAAATCTCAGGATTTGGTTTTGTTCAGACCTTTACCAAGAGCTGGTCATCATTTCAGAAAATCATGTGTCAGATGGTCACATCATTCATTGTTTTTTTGTTTTTGTTTTTTATTTTTAAGAGAAGATCTTGCTGTGTCCGGATCCTCCAGCCTTAGCCTCTGCTTAGCAGGGTTCACAGGCTCATGCCACCAGCCTGGCTCTTTCACACAGAGTCTTGTTATGCTGCACACACTGGTCTAGAATCAGCCATCCTCCTGTACCCTCTCTTCCAGGTGATCCAGGAGTCAAACCTGGGCTGCTCACGTGGCCTTGACTGGCCAAGCAGCAGCGTCTGGTTCACCATGCCGGGCTGGGCCCACTCAAGTGTCTAAGTCTCGAGTACCACAGGTCACATTTGTAGTTGTCTCATCCACGGCAACTCTACGTCGAGGGGGACACATCTGGGTATTCTACTGTGTTTTCTGTTTTGGAAGAGCTCGGCTGTTTACATATTAACACAGAGTTTTAAAGATTACTTGCTTTTTCTATCTGCTTTGATCACAGTTAGATGGCTCTATTTAATTCTAATTATTTGTATGTAGGACGTAGATAATATTCTACATTTCATTTAAGATATCAAGGGGTTGGGGACCAGCAGATGGTGTCATGGTTACATCACTGGACTCCCACGAAGTCAACTGTAGTATGAGTCCTGGACCCGGTGGCTTAAACTCAGGCCGGGCGCATGTACGTGTGTGCCCAAAATCCCAAGAGGAGAATGGAAGAGAAGGGATTGCAGTATGACCATCCTCCCAGGGGGTGACTTCTTGCTTTCTGTTTCTCTGTCTGTCCAGTGAGTGCACACACCCTATAGCAAAAATCTCTCTAAAAAAAAAGAACAGCAAAGGAGGAATCTTTACAAAGCACTTGTTATGTAAGGGGAATGAAGTCTCATGACCTCAGTCATCATTGTCCCATAGCTGTCTGAAGATCTGTAATTGTTCAGAATTACTTTGGTGTCCTCGTCAAGTTACCATAAAGCTGACATTGCTCCTGGCTCTCGTGTAAGTTATCATGGAGGTGAATGGCACGGGCCTGGGCTGTATTTCTGAGCCTCTGTCCCTGTCACTGTGCTAGTTCTCTGTGTCCCACAGCCTTTTCCAGGGGTCCCTGCTTGGTTTCTGTCATTCCATTGCTGGCCTCTCTCCTCCTCAGGTGCACAATAATATGGAGGAAGAAGTTCCTAAATTATATGATCTCCTTGCCTAAAAAATATCTTTGAATATTTCTAAATTCCATATTCAGGACAAACGTTGGGTAGGAGGCCCATCTCACTACCAGGGGAATAACTTCATTTTCTATTGTCTAAGTCATGAGCTGTCACTGAATGACGGCATTCAGTTAAACTCAGTAGGTGGCATTTGAGGGTATCTACTTTTCATCTAAAAAGGGGTAGATTGGACCTAATAAGTCCATCACATATGAGGACTGAATGCTGTCACTCCCCACTCCAAGGCTCATGGCCACTATCTCCATTAGGTCACTGGGCTTTTTCCAACTAAGCTGAGCGAGTCCTCATTTTCCTTGTCAACTGCTCCAAGAAACCACTGGGAGCTCTTCACTCCCTCGAAGTCCATGGCCAGATGCAAGCACGTCACTAGTGTTTTATTCAGCATCTGGCTTGGATTTTCTGCTGGTTCAGAAGTTTGATTTTTTCCCCCCAAATTCCTATGGTTGGGTGTTTGCTATACCTTATTCCTTTTTTCTTTAGTGTTCGTGACATGATGTCCAACCTAATCCTTGTCAGCATGTATTTCTTTTCATTTTACCCTTCTCCTCCTCTTCTTCCTCCTCCTTTCCTTTTTCTTCTCCTCCTGTTTTCTTCTTCAGCTCCTCCTCATGCTCTCCTTCCTTTTCCTTTGCCTCCTCCTCCTGCCCCTCCTCCTGCCCCTCCTCCTGCCCCTCCTCTTGCTCCTCCTCCTCCTAATCCTCCTCCTCCTCCTAATCCTCTTCCTCCTCCTGCCCCTCCTCCTCCTCCTGCTCCTTCTCCTACTCCTCCTCCTCCTGCTCCTCCTCCTCCTGCCCCTCCTCCTGCTCCTTCTCCTCCTCCTCCTCCTGTTCCTTCTCCTCCTCCTTCTCCTCCTCCTCCCTCCTCCTCCTCCTCCTCCTCCTGCTCCTTCTCCTCCTCCTGCTTCTCCTCCTGCTCTTCCTCCTGCTTCCTCCTGCTCTTCCTCCTGCTCCTTCTTCTCCTCCTCCTGCTCCTGATCCTCTTCTTCCTGCTGCTCCTCCTGTTTCCCCTCCTGCTCCTCCTCCTGCTCCTTCTTCTTCCACGTTGCTGAGTAGAATGTACATTTCTCAGGAAAGAAAAATTCAACATTCTGTCTTAGTTCAGCAACTCGCTATTAACCTGGCTTCTTCCACATACGTTCTCAGTGCTGTGGGGTGATACACTGCGGAAGGCACGAGGACTGCCAGAGAACGTTTATTTAATTCTTCAGGCCCTGCATACTGGGGTGGTAATGATTCATTGCAGGTGCTTACACTTTATGCAGAGATGTACTGTTACCAGTGTTAGCCAACAAACGGAAAAGCCTGATACACATGTAGCATCATCAGATGTGAAAAATTGAAGCTTAAAGAAAAATATTTGTGAAAGAAAAGGAAAGAGGCAAGTCAAGGGCTAATCTGATTCTTTTTAAAAAGATATTTATTTATTTAATTCCTATTGTTATTATTTTTAATTTGATCAGAGAGAGACAGAAAGAAAGGAAAAGGGAAAAAGCAAGCCACCAGGTCCAGGACTCGAACCACAATCAGCCACGTGGAAATCCAGCTCTTTAAACCTCCATACCACCTGCCACCCCAAAGGGCTGACCTGATTCTGTTGAGCAATGTTCTCTTTTTGCCGAGCTGCAGGGTTGGCTTTCTAACTACTGCATTCTGCTTCTCAGTAAAAATATAAGGAGAGGAATTTCTCTCCACATCTTCCATCCCATTGTACATGCTATTAAAAAATCAGAAACTAGTTCTAAGGGACTACAGTAAGTGACCATCGCGATGCAATGGATCAAAACAAGCACAGGTACGTGGGGATCTCCCCCTTCTTCCCTCCTCCCTAACAGCCTTAGACCCATCACTAAACCTCTTGGAGCCATAAGTTGCTCTTCTGAAATAGGAGAAAGACAGATTGGGAGCACTCTCAGGCTCGTCATAGCATCTAGAATTTCTTGGTTTCAATTGGTGTTACACTGGGACGGTTGGGAAGGAGGAATAAACTTTCCAATCAAAACGGACTTTCATGGCAGAACATGAAATCATGCATTTGCTATTATTTCCAGTAGAGCTACAAATGAAAAGATAAAGAAATATGGCCAAATGTTTGTCCCTTACTCTAGATGAAAAAAATTCAGACTCACAGCAGCCCCATTTGAGCTGCTACTTACTATGCATGCAGTTAGCCATGCCGACGTAAGAAACAAGGATGCTGCTTTTCACTGTTACACACTGATCCTTTAGGACACTCTCTGTAGCCGTTACAGTTTGCATAGAAGGGTCCCGACCCTGCAGAACGTTCTCTTTTTGTTACTAGAGAAAGTACAATAACATCTGAGACCGCACTATAAAATGTGGGAGGACCTAAGCAACACTATTTATGCTCAATTAGCAACTGTTTTTCAGAGAATCTAGTCCAAAAAGTTACAGTAGTTTTTGAAGGTTTTGCCATAGGGCATGTTTGCTTGCCAGAAAGAGGCAGAGAAGGAAAGTGAGAAATCAGCCCCAGGAGGGATGGCCAGACTGCAACCCCTTCTCCTCCATTCTCCTCTTGGGATTTTGGGTATGCACACAAGTCCCTGGTGTGATTTTCAAGTTGCTGGGTCCAGAACTCAAACTATGGTTGGCCCTGAGGAATCCGTAGCCTTAACGGCCATGCCGGTTTTTATTTTTTTTCTTTTTGATGAGGAGGTGAGGTCTGGAGAATGTATGTAAGGTGGAATTTAATCAAGTAAACTGAGGCCATCATTCCCACATCGTTTTTCTTTCTTCTCTTCTTTCGTATCTTTTTATCTCTATTATAAATCACAACCACCTGGTAGGCAGTCTGTACCGTTTGTTTTTTATCCAATAGAAAGCCAGTGCACAGAGAGGGAGAGTTAATACACAAATACGATCGTGCATTCTCTCTATTTAACCCCCTTCCTGACTATTCTATCCTGAAGATGACTGCGATGCATGTAAGACAGAAATTGGTATCTACACTACGCCCCTCCACCGGCCACATCCACTCCCTCAGTCACCTTTCACACACGACGGACCCTCATAGTCCGTGGGTTTGCACCTGCTGTTTATTCAGTGTTCATCGTTAACCTTTCTTCGCATTTCCCACCCTCGGTTAAAATCTTACTCTGTTACCGAAGTTTGTTATAAAGTCATAAGGGTAAATCACTTTCTCGTCCATGTCATGAAACATGCTTGCTAATATTTGTTTCATGACAAATATATTCATGGCTGTATCTGTCTACATGTTATATGCTAAATTACAAGGAGGATGGCTGGCCATCCCCCCTGGGGGGTGAGTCCTCGTTTTTTGTCTCTCTGTCTCTCTCTGTCTTCCTGGTGAACGCACGCGCCCTATAGCAAAAACCTCTCCAAAAAAAAAAAAAAAAAAGAGATAAAGAGGTTGGAACCTGGTCTTACTCTTTTTTACAATCTCCAGCTAGTTCCTCAGTATCTGACATACAATGCGATGTATGTATTAAATTACTTGTAGATTTAAAAATAATAATATTGTTCATTAGTTACTGCTAAGCACTATTGTCTGTTCTAAGGGATTCTCATATGCTAACTCATTCCATTTACATCACAGCTCTATGAGGTAGATACTCTATTTCTGTTATTTAGATCATGAGTAAGATATAGTGTACCTGAAGAGACCCAGTAGAATGGAGAACAGATTTTAATCTAGGCAGTCAGACTGTTCAAAAACTTGGGCTCTCAGGGACCAGCAGTTAGCATAATGGCTATGTTACTGGACTCTCACGTAGTCAACCGGGGTTTGCGTCCCGGATCCGGTGGCTTAAAACTCACGCCGGGCGCGTGTGCGTGTGTGCCCAAGATCCCGAGAAGAGAATGGAGGAGACGGGGTTGCGGTGTGACTATCCCCTCTGGAGGGTGATTTCTCGCTTTCTGTCTCTATGTCTTTCTCTGTCTGTCTGGCGAGTGCACGTGCCCTATAGCGAAAACCTTTCCAAAAAAAAAATCCTTGGGCTATCAGAGACCATGGGACTTAGCATGTGTAAGTGACTTCATCTAATTTAAATTGTGGGGTTTTTTTAAAAGATATTTTTGCCTTAGTGTGCAAATGCTCACCAGAGAGAGAGACAGAGACAGTGAGAAGAAAAGTGAGAAATCACTCCCTGGGGGGATGGCCATGCCACAATTTCTTCTCTCCCATTCTCCTCCTGAAATCTTGAGCAAGCACACAGACATGCCCACCTGACTTTCAAGTCACCAGGTCTGGGACTTGAACCTCAGTTGGACATGTAGGAGTCCAGTAATGTAATTGCTATGCCATCTGCTGGCCCATTAATTGTTAAGTTTTAATGGCAATGCAACTAAAAACACATTTCTTGTGTTTATAAGCATGTTTATTTCATACACATACTTTAGAATGAATTTTTTTTTTTGTAATTTTCAACCTCAAATTTAAACTTCATCATCTGCCGTATGAATTAGGAAAAACTTCCTGTGACAATGGTTATATGTAAGCTACTAAAAAAAGAGTTGATGACACACAATGAAGGTGGATGTGAGGGTAAGATGTAGGAATTGATTTTTAAACAATGGACTCCATGGGGCTTCACAAGGGCGGACGAGAGACCAGCGCCCGTGAGTCTCAGCTTATCCTGCGCCCCATAATACACTCTGTTTCTAGGGCTATTCAGTTTGTCTCTTGACCATGAGAGAAGACAGAATAAGAAAGGTGAGTGGAGGAGGCCAGCCGTATTCGAGCTTCGTGTTTCTGGGAGGTTACTGATCTTAGGAGTTGTTTTCTTCCATGCTGTGGAATGAATTACAATACTTCAGTTCCTAGAACTGTACTTTGGAGGTCAATCTGAATGAATGAACCCAACCTAACATTGTCTAAGCTTTAAAGGAAGCAGTGAATAGAGTGGACCAAAGCTCCGGGTGTGAGCCTCACTCACAGCCTTCTAAAAGGAGAGTTTGAGCAAACTGATTAGATTTCCTATTGTTTTATTGTTTACAAAATGGGGTAATCCCACTACTATCACTGAATACTTGCAATATGCTTTACAGAGTAGATAGCCAATAAATTCTAGTAGTGTTAGTTTTAGCAATGACTTCTTTCTTTCAGTGTGTGTTTTTTTATTTTTTGAGAGGTTTTAGCTATAGGGCACGTGTAATCGCCAGAAAGACAGAGAGAGACAGAGAGACAGAAAGCGAGAAATCATCCCCAGCGGGAATGTCGATGCCACAATCCCTTCTCCATTCTCCTCTCAGGATCTTGGGCATTCACGCACATGTGCCTGGCATGAGTTTAAGTCATTGGGTCTGGGACTTGAACCGTGATCGACTACATGGGAGTCCAACGACATAGCCATTGTGCCAACTGCTGGTCCCAGTTTTAGCAATTATTTGAACAGCCACTTACCAATAACAGTAAACTCACTTCTGGAAAGATCTACTTATTAAAGCTCATATTAAAAAAAAAAATCCACACACTGTTACTGCTTTCTTTCTTTCTTTTTTTTTTTTTTTTTTTTTGGGGGGGGGGGGGGAGGGGTTTTTCTTAGACAGAGACACAGAGAGACAGAAAACGAGAAATCACTCACCAGTGGGGATGGCCATGCTGCAATCCCTTCTCCGCCATTCTCCTCTCGGGATCTTGGGCACACATGTACAAGCGCCCAGCATGTGTCTAAGCTGCCGGGTCCGGGACTCGAACCGCAGTCGACTATGTGGGAGTCCAGCGACATAGCCATTACACTAACTGCTGGTCCATTACTTTCATTCTTTAGTTTTAAACATTATAGAATGGTTGTAAGTTCATTGGGAGGAATTTTTTTTACATATATATTTTTATATGAGGCACTATACATATGCAGACACACACACACACACACACACTCACAGACACATATATATTTTTATATGAGGGACTATATCTGACGGTGGGAGCTCTAGGTTGTATTTTAGAACCTGCTAAGATCCACCAGGTTCTTCTTGGATAACTAATAAGAGGCACATTTCTATATTTTCATTTGTAAAGTGAGTTGAAAAGATGGTAACTGTTTTAGTTGGAAGAATACCCTAATATGTCCTGATTTATTCTGTAACATTTATCTGACTTCTAAAGTATTTTTTTACTCTTTTGTTTTTTATTTGATTATTATTATTATTTTAGTTTTAGCTATAGGGCATGTGCCCTCACCAGAGAGAGAGGGGGGCGGGGAGTGAGAAACCTCCCTCCAGGGGGAATAGCCATGCTGCAATCTCTTCTCTTCCATTCTCTTCTTGGGATTTTGGGAAAGTGCACTCACACAGGGCCAGCACAATTTTCTTTTCTTTTCTTCTTGCTGGTCCTGTCATCTTTATTTTCTAGACTGTGGCTTAATTGCTCACAAGGTTTCAAGGGCGTGTGAACGACTTTTTTTAAGTAATAATCTATTGCCGTCAGCCCGTGGCCTGATAATAGAAGTAGCTGTAATGCACAGGGCTGGCCGCACGGTTTGAGTCCCGGGCCTGGCAACTTGGGGAGAAAAAACAATCTGCTGACATTTTATTGAAAAGAACTTACAGGAAGACAGCTCAGAAAATATGGGGGTGTACCTTGTTTTGTTTTTGTTTTTTTTTCTAATTTGGAACACTTCATAAATTTGTGTCATCCTTGCACAGAGGCCGTGCAGTCTTCTCTGTATCAGTCCAACTTTACTGTATGAGCTGCTGAAGGGAGCTCCATTTCCCATTATTCTGAGGTCAAATTTATGTCCTGGGGCTGACAGGTGGCGTGGTGGTCAAGAGTGCTGAACTCCCCTATGGCCGACCGCAGTTCGAGTCCCAGACCTGGTGATTTGCTTTCTCACTTTCTCTCTCTCTCTTTCACTCTTGCTCTGTTCCTCTATGGTCAAATTAAAATAAATAAATAAAGTTAACATTTTAAAAATTACATCTTTATATTTCCTTTGCCAGGGGTGTTTACCCTCAGCAGAGAGAGTTGGCGAGGGAGGGAGAAGGGGAAAGGCCCTCCCAGTGGGACATAGTTACACCACAGTCCCTTCTAGTCCATTGCTCTGCTCTGTCAGGATTCTAGGCATACATGCATCTGAGCCTGGAGTGTTTTCCAAGCAGCAGGAAGGGGATTCCAGCCACATGGCCAGGGATGGGACTTTGGCTGCCCCCACCACTGGATAACAGAATTGGCCCCAAATTAGTGTCTCTATGCTATTCTGGCAAGAAAGACATCTCTATGACCTGATTTTCTTTGCTTAATTATCCAGCCATAAAAATAAATTTCTTGAGTTATGCTCATATTCTTGCCAATTAGTTAGATTCTAAATTTGGAGTATCTAAAGCAACAGCGATGATCCATAAAGTATTATTATTGTAGAGTTTCCCATCTCTATTTGCAGTTATGACAAGTGCCAAAGCCTTAATTTCTGATTAATAAAATCAACTTCTCCTGCTAATCGAATCTACACGAGTGCTTGACACACTCATAGCCTACTAGGGTGCCAGCCTGTTCCAGGATCTTCTTGGCTTCAGGATAACAAGTTGAGTACAGGTCGTATGCAAGAGTTTCCTCTTGATAATGGGCAACTTCCTGCTTAGAAATTTCGCACAAGAGACTCAAGGGAATGCATTTCCTCATGAGAGGATCTACTTCCCAATGACAGCCACGGAAACATGTTCCTAGCTCAATAGAAAGAGTCAGAAGTGAGTTATGTCAGCTCCGTCCATCATAGAAACCCAAAACTGAAGACAAACGCTGCAACATGATGAGCAATTTCATGAAATCGAACTTTTCTTTTGCTTCAGAAAGTGTATGCGTGTGTATTTAAAGAGCGTCTTCTGGTAGAAAAGATATACTATTTCTTTGCAATTCAGTACATAAAAAAGCACTTGACTACTCAAATATAAACTCAATCATTCATTCAAAAAAACTATAGCTGGGAGAGCCGGGTACCCTTCTGCTTGGTCAGGTGGCTAGAGTGATATAGAAAGAGTTCTAACAGTTGGTTAAAAAGTCACATATGTTCACATAGTCTCCATTTCACTTGTTCCCATTGTTAATTCCTACTGGTTTGAAATCATATATAAAGAAAAGGTTTTTAAGTATTTTCTGATAGTCTGGGGCAGGCTGTGGTCAAAGCAAAACTCCAGGCTTGGTGAAGAATCTTTTTCTCAGAATTCTGCCCCAATAAATAACCCCGGTAACTTCAACACGGGTGGAGTGATGCGAAGTCAATCTTGATCTGTCCCACATGGTTTTTCATATGACATTTCCTGAATCACTTCTTGGCTCTCTAGAGATGTCTCAGCAAGACGAGATTGGCAAATGCTAACTCTGGGCCGAACGGTGAGACTGATTGCCTTTGTCAGGCCCAGAAGTCCCTGCCAGTGAAGAATACATTTGCGAGTCTTATTAAAAGAAAATCATCTAGTTTTGCCAAGTTTTGAATTCTTGTTTGGTGTAATACCACCAATGTTCCTCAAAAATTAGAGTATAAGAGAAAACACACTGAATATTTGTAGTAAGCCCTAAATACCTATAAATGACAAAGCTGGGAACATGACTACCACACTTGAACATAGATGCCTTAATTTACTTTTGTATTTTTAATGAATTATTTATTTAATTTTTGCTTCATTATTATTATTTTCTTAATTCAACCACAGAGAGAGACAGAGAAAGGGAAAGTGAGGAAGCAAGCCATCAGTTCTGGGACCCAAACCAGGACTGGCCATGTGGGAGTCCAGAGCCTTAACCAGCATGCCACCTGCTGGCCCCTAGATGTCTTCATTTAAGTCTAGTGTTTTCCTGTTCTGACAGTTCTTTAGGTCATATATGGCCCAGTAAGTTCCCAAGGTAAGCACAAGGGAGTAGATAACAATGATGAAGACAAGAGTAGTATGCATAACCAATATTTGGTAGTCATTCACGACAGTCCAAGTATTGCAGTAAAAAACTCAGATCAGGTGATATTCAGAACAGTAATATTAGAATATTATAATATGGAATTGTAATATTGGTATTATTGCTGCCATGCTTTTCATCACTCTATATGCCACTTAAGTAACCATTGTGAAGTTTTGCTATATCATGCTCTCTTTTAGTTTGATTTTATTTTTGTTTTTGTTTTTTTTTAAAGATTTTTGTTATAGGGCACATGCACTCACCAGAGAGAGAGAGAAATAGAAAGTGAGAAATCACCCGCCAGGGAGGATGGCCACACCACAATTCCTTCTCTTCCTTTCTTTGGAGATTTGGGGCATACACGCACACACACGCAGCATGAGTTTCAAGCTACCTCATCTGGGACTCGAACCACAGTTGACTACATGGGAGTTAGCGACATAAGCATTATGCTATCTGCTGGTCCCTATATCATGTTCTCTTACAGCACTTTATAATGTTTTGAGCCACCAAATAAGAAACATAATTGAGCCACATAATTTACTGTGACAAAATTTCTCACTTTCCCCCCTAATTTTGTAGCTTGTTTTGTTCTAAATACATGAAATATCTGGGCAAGATAGACCTATTACTCTGCGTGCTTTAAATACAATCATCTGTATCTTTCCAAAGTGATGCCCTAGATGGCCACTCATACCATCACCACCTTTGTGAAACTATTGATACCTTCCTAAGGGGATCATTTTGATAGTCTCCCGAGTGGCTTTCCTTAGAACTCCCTCTTCTCTCAGGAGAGTAGCCAAGTGCTCCTATTAAATCATAGGTGGGATTGTTTCTGTTTTCTGCCCAGATTTCGCCAATGGCTTTACTTCTCACTAGAATAAAAGTGGTGAGTCCTTTCAATGGAGTTAAAGACCCTCTTTGAACTCGTCTTCTAATGCTGCCTCTCAGTTCTCTCTGCTTTAAAGTCATTTGACCCACTCTGGTCCTTGGGACTGTTCCCTCTGTTGAAATGCTCCTTTCCCAAATATTCTGATGGCTTGTTTCCTCCACTTTATCTTGCTTTTCTTAAAGGCCATCTTCTCGGTGACAATTTTTCTGGTCATTACACCTAAAAATGCAACCCGAAACTATTTTTTGCCATAGAGTACATGTGCTCCTGAAGAGAGACAGAGACAGAGAGAGGGAAAGTGAGGAATCACCCTTCTCCTACGGCGATGGCCACACCAGAATCCCTTCCCCTTCATTCTCCTCCTAACATTTTGGGCACACAAGCACACATGCCATGGGACTGTCAAGCCTTTAGGTCTGGACTTCTGTCCCTGGTTGGCCATTTGGGAGTTCAGAGCCTTAACTACCACACCACCTATTGGTCCCACCCAAGACATTTTTCACCCTCCTTTCTTGATTTTTTTAAGCATGCATTGGCATTAAAATATGTATTTGTTTGGGGTACATTATCATTGCTGTTCTGGCTAGTCAGTGTAGATTCCATGAGAACACTATTGACTGCTATATTCCCAGCACCTATGAATGTGCTTGGTGCAGCATCTTAGACTTTCAGGGGTCGCTCGATGAATACGTAAGTAATGAGTGCATGAGTGTCTCCTCTTCCACCCCGCACTAGACAATCCCTTCATGTCGTTCCCCATTCCTTGCACTGGAAACCAATCATTGTGTATGAAGGGAGCTGCAAGATTACTGCATGTTTAGCATCTGGGTTTTAAAACCCTTGCTCGGTTCATGGTGAGCCCCACAAGTGGTCCTGGTATTTACCAAGCAGACTCACATACCTCAGTGCTTTCTCTTGTTTCTAGTTTACTTGCTTCCAAAAATCACTCAGTTCCAGGGACAGCAATTCGAGATCACTATCCTAAGCTTTCTCAGCTATGTCATCCTTCTACCCTGGCCCCGCATGTACAATGTTTAGCTCAGTACCACATCAACCGCATGGGTGACACATTCCCTCAGTCTACAAAGAGAAGTCAGACATCTTTTCCTGTTAGTTGTGTATCAAAAGTGTCCCCCTTCCCTGTTTTCATTTAAGCCTCCTAGTTTTGATACCACTTAAAGAGTTTCTACTGCTTAATCATTCATTCCTCCATATAATTTATATTTTCCCAATTTTTTTTTTATTCCTCCCATGTACTAGGACAGGACCTCACATTGCGGAACAAAAATAGACATTTCAGGACCAGTAGATGGCATGATGCTTATGTTTCTGTACTCTGATGTAACCAACTGCCATTAGAGTTCCAGACCTGGTGGCTTAAAACCCATGCCGGACAAAAGTGTGTGTGTGCCCAAAATCCGAAGAGGAGGAGAAGGGATGGCGGCATGGCCATCCCTCCGGAGGTTGATCTCTCACTTTCTGTGTCTCTATCTCTCTGGCAAGTGCACGTGCCCTATAGCAAAATTCTCTCTTTATAAACAAACAAACATACAATATAAACGTCCTTTTAGGATTACTTTTTATCCTAAATGTAATCCTTACAGCAACACAATGATAATCAACAAATATTCCCTTCAAAAGCAATCTGTCTTTCACTTGAAAAAGACAGAAAGAAAAAGAAGGAGGGAAAGTGAGAGCATAAAAGTCAGTCATCATTAATTACACGAGGTGGGGAAACAGCTCATGTCAAAGCCCAGATTATGGTTTTACAACTGGAAGCTATGGGAGCCCACAGTCGAATGTCTTTCATGTGCATTTAGTAAGCATTGTGAAAATGAGTGTGTGACTTCGGAATGAAGTGAACCTTAAGTAGGTCTTATTATTGCAAAATATAATTTTTAAAGGACTTGGTACTGAGAGGATCACATTCTCACTAATCTGCTCAGGGAAAAAATTTGCTGTCCGCTGCATGTTCCTGGGGAGGAAGCTGAGCTCTGGAGCAGGGCTCTTCCTCCAGCGGCACCTCAGGGAAGCTCTGCACCTCACTCTGTGTGACGGGCTGGAGTCAGCCGCGATCGCATCCCACGATAACGTGTGCTTGAAAGTACAATTGTTTCTCTTCCTCTGTCCTTCTATTTGAACACTTAGAAGCTAAGAAACTCAAGCATAAAGAAATCTTTTGCTAAATTCCATCACCTTTCCTGTATTTCACCGCCTTAACCTATTACGTATCTAGGATACATAAAAGTTACAGTTCCATTTAATGTGCTCAGAAGCAGTACTGGCAAACTTGCCTAATGATATCCCAAATTAGTCATTAGGAGCTTTCTGACCCTCAATTACATTTTATTTTTTTTTAATTATTTATTGGGGCCAGCTGACAGCATAATGGTTACGTCACTGCATTCCTATGTAGTCAAGCATGGTTCAAGTCCTGAACCTGACAATTTAAAATTCACACCAGGTGCATGTTCCTGAGTGCCCAGAATCCCAAGAGAAGAATGGAGCAGAAGGGATTGCGGCATGGCTGTCCCCTCTGGGGGGACGGTTTGTAGCTTTCTGTCTCTTTGTTTCTCTTTGTTTCTCCAGCAAGTACATGTGCCCTATAGCAAAAATCTCTCTTAAAAAACTATTTATTCAATGGCATTTATTATTAATTATTATTATTTTAAAATTTGCTGTAGGTCACGTATGCTACAGCTCTACACTGGGTAGAGAGAGACGGCAGGGGAGAGAGAGAGAGAGAGAGAGAGAGAGAAACAAGCCACCAGGTATAGGATTCGAACTGTGGTCACCCACATGTGAATTCAGCACCTTAACCATGGCACCATCTGTTAACTCACATTTTAATTTTCTTCCATGTAAAATAGAGCTTCCAAACCTATCCAAATTGACTTAAGTCTCAAATCTGCTAAGGGACATAAAGCACCTGAAAATGATAAAGTTCTCTAGCAAATGTAAGATTTTAAAATTGAAATCGTTATTTCATATTAAGGGCTGCTTTTACTATAATCATGTAAAAAGTACTATGTGCTATTATAAAAACTTACAACACGAAGAATTCAAAGGCCTCAGACCAAGACCTAACTCAGCTTCTTTCAGACTACGAGAGCCACCGGAAAGTCGTGTAATCACACTTCGCTTTTCCAGTCTGAGTATCTGTCGCCACTGCCCACCTCGCTTTAAACTTGTGCTCCCCAACTAAACACAGCCTGCTTCTGCCTGTGGAAGTCACTTTCATCAATGAAGAGTGGGCGAGGTAAGCAAGGACCCGTGCTTTAGGAAAAGGACTTTCTGGAGACCAGAATGAATTCACTCTAAGTCACGCATGCTTAAGTCCCCTGCTTATGTCACTACAAGTAACTGAGAACAGAGGATGGGCACCTGACAGTGCAGACTTTCGTTCACGTGCAAATGGTACGATGTTGACCTCACCCATCCCTTCTTTCAGCCCAAGTCATCCATTGCTAACCGCAGTTTAGATGGTAGAGGTTAATATATTACAACACCATTTGCCTTTAATTCTATTCTATTTTGTGCCAATATCTGTATCTTTCTATATAGAGGTTATGTCTAAAATCCATATGGATATATAGATAAAAAGAATATCTAGGAACCAGCAGATGGTGTGATGGCTATCTCACTGGACTCCCACTTGGTCGACTGCGGTTCAAGTACTGGACCCAGTGGCTTAAACTCATGCCGGACACATGTACATGCGTGCCCAAGATCCTGAGAGGAGAATAGAGGAGAAAAGATTGCAGTGTGGCCATCCCCTCTCAGGGGATGATTTTTTGCTTTCTGTCTCTCTGTTTTTCTGTCGAACCCACGAGTCCTATAGCAAAAATCTCTCCAAAAAAGAAAAAAAAAAAAGAGTATTTAAAATTAAGTTGATATATTTGTTGGAAATATTTCAGATGCAAAATTCTGTTTTCTTTAAAATATTCCTTCAATTCTAAAATCCCCATTGCCTCTCATGTATACTTTTGAAGCAAAGTTTTATTATATTTAATTCCAGTTGTAGACCTCATGAATTTTTTGTTGCTTTTTTCTTTCCTTTAATTTTCCCCATGGGGCACGTTTGCTTGCTGGAGAAAAATAGCAAAAAACAGAGAGAGGGAAAGTAAAGAATTTTCTCCTTCGGGATTTTGGGCACACAAACACATATGCCCACTGTGATTTTTAAACCACTTGGTTCTGGACTAGAACTGCACAGTCAGCCACGTGGGATCCAGCTGCCTTAACCTCCATGTGACCTGCTGGCCCTTCTGGTACATTCTTATTATGAAAGTTCTTACATGTGAACAAGGACAGAGCCAACTTTGGGAAAACCTCTTGCACAGTTTTGTAAAAACAGCAAGTATACACAGTAAAGGGAAGCACTCGGAGAAGACAGAGTATACAGGCCCCAAACGCGCCGACATTTCTCGGTTTTTATTACTTTACTTTTAGTTTGTCTGCTGAATCCTTTTCTATTCGTAATCAAGTGGCTACTCCCATTGATGGCTTGCTGATGTTCACCGGGAGCTCACCAGGCAACGAGGATCGAGTCACTTCACAGGATCAGAACAACACTTGTCAGCTATGTCCTGCCATCACCGTCATTCGGTCATGCATCATGCCGTTTCTGAGAAAGGGTAAACATTGTCTGCGTTTGCATGACTGAAAATGGACAAGCGCTGGCCAGGCTGTGGTAAAAGAAACTGTGTGTTACACTGTTCGGGGGAAGGTACATTAGCACAGCCGCTGTGGAAACCAGTATGGGGCTTAGAACCTACAAATAGAACTACCTTATGACCCAGTTATCCCGCAGCTGGGTATTTTCTCAAAGGATAGGAAAACAGAAAGACACTTCCGCATCCATGTGTTCTCCAGCATTATTCACAATGATTAAAACATGGAACCAACCAAAGTATCCATAAAGTGACAAATGGGTTTAAAAAATGGGACCTACATACTATGGAATATTATTCAGCTATTGTTTGATTCAAAGTAGATGAATATAGAAGACTTAATGTTGAACATAGTGAGTTAAACCTTGAGAGACACACACTGTATGTCCCCACTCCATGTGTACCAAATAATGGCACTCTATTGCAGAACTGGGAAGATCTGAAGATAGGATAGTAGAGGGGATAAGTATAGATATCAGAGACCATAAGAGAAGGGAATGGGTGGTAGAGGGTGAGTGGCAAGAGAGTGGATGCAAGGTGCAAAGGGTAAGGTGCAAAAAAAAAAAGGTAAGGTGCTCTGTTGAAAAAAAAAAAAATGGAATACATCATGAACAAAAGTGGCCGAGCTGGAATTCCTACTTCAGAGCTGCTGCGCAGTAATATCTCAGTAAGATGCGGTGGTCGGCAGAGCCTCTATCACACTTGCCAAAACACAGCCATGTTCAGGATCTCCAATATTTTGCCTTTCCAACTATGAACTGCACTCTGGCCACAGTGACCATAGCGATCTTACCGTTTCCGGCAGCTTCCCACAATTCCAAGCTAGTTCCCTTTGTAACAGATATTTTATGATATGAAAGGCCCTTTATACCCTCCTAGCTGGCTCATGAATACACTTATCTTCTCTGGGGACATGGTTTCTGTGCATTTTGAAACAGAGAAATTGACAAGAAATTTCACTTCTGTGAGTAAGTTTTCAGCACCAAATAATAATGATAGATATAGAAAAGCTAAACACAAGTGCTCACGGCTTCATGTAGAGAATATGGGAAACTTCCTGACTTTGCTAATCCAGCTCCTGGAGGTCTGATACGCTTCCAGTGAGGGGAGAGAGCGGCTTTCGGCGTTCACTCTGAAATGAACTGGAATATCCTTCCCCTATCTGATGCTCTTTTCCGGGCTCTTATCACAGTTAAAAATGAGGCTGAAGCGGATTGGGTGTTTGATGTGTGCCAAGCCTTGGCTGATGCACGCCGGGCCGTGGCCAGCGCAGCCAGCACAGATGCGCTTAAGCTGCCGGGGAGATGGAGGACGGGGTGAGGGTAGTGCCCCAGTAATTGCCAGATCTGGTTTGTGCTGGAGTCGGTTTGAAAGTGATTAAGATGTCACACTGGCAATCTCAATATGTGACCGTTCAATACTGAGACAGACAGGCGGTTGCAAAATGGGAAAGACAAACACCTCAGCGGGGACCTGTGCCTGCATGCTCATTCCGAGCTCTGCCGTGAGTCCCCCTGCCGCTCAGGACGGTCGGGTCAATGGCGGGCCCGCACATGAGGGTGCCCCTGAGATTATAACAGGGCTGGGACATTCCTCTGGCGTAGTGACGTGGTAGCTGCCATGACACTGTGTGTGCGCAACATGCCTGTGTGTTTGAGGCGATGTCGGAGTGACAAATCTGCTGCCCCACCGGCAGAATAAAGGGCGACACGCAGTTACATACGGGACGTAATATTTGATGATTCAATCACTATGCTCTTTTTCTTTAAGAGAGATTTTTGCTATAGGTGAGTGTACTGGCTGCAGAGTCAAGAGAGACAGACAGAAAGCAAAAGACTGTCCCCCGGGGGGGTATGGCCACACCGCAATCCCTTCTCTTCCATTCTCTAGGGTGTTTGTGCGCACACACACACATGCACCCAGTGTGAGTTTTAACCTGCCACGTGGTCATCCGTCCTCCTCCATTCTCCTCTCAGGATTACAGGCACACATGCACACATCACCCATTGTCATTTTCATGCCACCAAGTCCAGGACTCAAACCATGGTCAGATATATGGCAGTGCAATGCTTTAACCACCACACCACCTGCTGGTCCTGAAAGAACATTCCTTTACAACTCAACACCGTGTTGTGTTTTAAGCTAAATGTCACTATAAAAGAGTCCATTTTTTTTTCTAAGTTTATAAAGTGAAAATGTTATAATAAGTTAAAGAGCAAATACCATGTGGTCTAGGAGTATTGTATGCTGTACCATCTAGGTCTTTGGTTTATTTATTTATTTACTTGTTTGGGGTTTTAGAGTATGCTATAGCGTATGCTCTCACCAGAGAGAAAGACAGACAGTTATAGGGAAAGTGAGAAATCACCTGCTAGGGGAGATGGTTATGCCACAATCCCGTCTCCTCATTCTCTTCCTGGAACTTAGGGCACAGGCCTACCCGACATGATTTTCAAGCCTCCACATCCAGGATTCTAACCATGGTTAACCATGTGGGAGTCCAGCTCTTTACTCATGCCACCTACCGGCCCCACCATCTAGATTTCTGAAAGTATATTCTATGCTGTTTGCACAAAACAAAACCACCTACGAATGCCTTTCTCAGGATGTACTTCACCTCTAAGGAACACACAAATGTGTTTTCATGGTATTTGGTTCAGAACGTTTGTAGACGCTTTCTGTCTCTTTCTTCTTCATCCCTACTTCTTCCCAGCACATGATAAGCTGCATGAACATTACATTAAAACTGTAACAAAATAGCATTGGTATAGTAGTCAGAAAAATGCCAGGTGCAGTAACACTCAGAGCGGTCCTATCTGACGTACTGTAATTACTGTGGAATCGCTGGACTGTATCTCCCTTCTTTTGCTATCTGTGTCATGCAAGTAAAGCAGGTTTGCCCCCAAATGTCATTTCTTTGTGCTTTAGGAGCCCAGTAGTGATCTTTTTGCAGATAGACGAGAGTGTGAGGTTATTACATTTCTTAACTAGGGCATCACACAAAACCAACAATGCAGCCCCTTATCAAACGTTGTTTTCCTAATGTTCTTGACATCTGCTGGGGGAACATGCTGCTAGCACCATTTTATCACAGAGAGCTCGGATTCAGAGAGGCGAAATGACTTCTCCAAGGTGACACGCTTAGTCAAAGCGACAGTGCTAAATCGGGACCTCAGGAGCACTAATTTTAATTTTTTTTTTTCATTTTAAACCTATTACCAGTGTCACTCAAAAAAAAATTGGTAAATGAATTTATATTTAAGAAAAAAATACAGCCTGGATCAACAGATGGCATAATGGTTGCATTGCTGGACTCCCACAAGGCCAATCATGGTTCAAATCCTGGACCCGGCAGCTTAACCTGGACCTCACCACACAGGATGTGTGTGAGTGTGCGTGCCCAAAATTCCGAAAGGGGAATGGAGGAGAAGGGATTGTGGCATGGCCATTCCCCCTGGGGAGTGGGGTGGGTAAGCAATTTCTTGCTTTCTGTTTCTCTGTCTCTGTCTCTCTTGTGAGTGCACATGCTCTATAACAAAAATCTCTCAAAGATAAATAAATAAATAAACACACCTGTGAAGTCAGCAGGTGGCTGTGGTGGTTAAGGCACTGGACACCCACATGGCTGACCACGGTTCGAGTTCCAAACCCAGTGGCTTTAAAAAACCCACGGGTGGGTGTGTTTGGGTCTGCAAAACTCCAGGTGTGTGTGTGTGTGCATGCCCAAAACCTTGAGAGGAGAATGGAGGAGAAGGAATTGCAGCATGGTCATCCCCCTAGGGGGTGCTTTCTCACTCTCTTTCTCTCTCCATCTCTATGGCCAGTGCACATGCCCTATAGCAAAAATCTAAAAGCAAAACAAATCAAACAAAAGAAAAACTGTGTATTAAAGGATGAATGAATGCAAAATGTGCTATGTATTCTAAAAGAGCTTGCCTAGAATCCAAAGTATAATCTCTGTCTGCCCTTTAGGGACAGAGACATATTCTTGAAGTGACAAAAAGAATACTTCAAAAAGCACATATGCAGGATGACTCAGAGAACAATATGTGATTTGGAGAACGCAACCAAGGCTCCCAGAAGTTCCTGGGGTTCCGAAGGAAGCAGATCGACGAGGCTGTTCCCTGACATACCCTGCACAGGCATTTCTCTTTCTCTGGGCTCCTGCAGGTCTGCATCTGGGGGCAGCAGAATTAGCTCAAGCTCTGTGGAAGGCAGCAGTAGGACTGCAGGAATGGAACAGGAAGTGGGGACACAACGTGAGGACACCCTGCATCTTAGGTGCAGCCTTAAGGACTGTAGAAAGCAATTAGAACTTGTACAATTTGGAAAAACTGCTGCAAAACCTCATAGATAAGTGCTTTGGAGAAGGCTCCCCATTACTGGACTTGGACAGCACCAAGCTGAGTATTTCCTATTTAAACCAGTGCTCAGGATAGTGTGGGGCAGTTTGCAAGCGCTGGTTCCCTCTCCAGTGGGTTCTGAGTCTGGAGATACCGAGGGATGGAGACAATTCACGGAAATATATCAAAGAAATAACTCATGACAGGGTGGAAGCCTCGTGCAGTGTTGACGAGCACAGAGTTTGAATGGGAGTTGGTTTTAATGCAGACTCAACGCCTTCTTCTCTCATTGAAATTCCATTTCTTCGTCTTTGCCAAGGCTGCTTTGCTCTATTTTTCTCAACTCTGTTAGGTCTTTTTTACCTCTTCCTAATTATTTTACATGGCTAATTCTTACAAATATTATTTCAGAGGTGGTAGCATGATTATACAGATGGACAAACAAATGCATGACCAGGAGTGGCCCATAAAACTCTATCAAGTCGAAAGAGAGAAGTTGTCTTGATCCATAGACTGTGAAGAAATGGAAATACACAAACACAGACACCTGCCTACTTAGAGCGTTGCAGTAAGAAGCTTTGGTTTAAATCAACCCTGTCAGGTTACATCTCTGAGCTCCAGTAACCTCTTCTACTAAATGGGGGTAAGCTTGTCTAATAGAAATAGCCATGGGGCCACCAGGTGGCATGGTGTTTAAGGTGCTGGATTCCCGTATAGTTGGCTGCCGTTCAAGTCCCAGAGATAGTGACTTGAAAATCATGCCGGGCACATGTGCATGTGTGTCCAAGATGCCAGGAGGGGAATGGAGGAGAAAGGATTACAGCATGGCCACCCACCCTGGAGGATGATTTCTCACTTTGGTGGCATGGTGGTTCAGATACTGGACTTCCCATGTGGCCAACCTTTGTCTGATTCTTGGAACTAGTAGCTTGCTTTCTCACTTTTTTTTCTCTCTCTCTCTGTCTCTGTCTCTCTCTGGTGAGTATATATGCCCTATAAAATTTTTAAAATAACAATAATAATAAATAAAGTTAAGTAAATAATTCTTTAAAATATCTAAAAATAATAAAAGAAAAAAAGGAATATACAAATAATATACATTGTTTTGGGGATATGGAGTTATGGTAAATTTTTGCCGTTTATGTTTATACTTCTATAACGTTTGACTTCGATTGTTATCTTATGTGAGCATTTTGTAGGCAGAACATTGATGAAGCTATGAGAACAAAACAAATATAATAAGGATTCTCCAAATTAGAAGCCCGTTTTTTAGATAAAATTGAAGCGAATATAAGGTTTGGTAAAGCAGAGCAATTATAAATGCACGTTATCCTCTTCTCTTATGTGTGATAGTAAAGCAGGGTATTGTACAAGCTCACGGTCACTTCAAAGACCTCCGTCTCGTGATTGATTCCAAAGGTTGTTTTTTTTTTTTCTTTTTTTTCCCCTTGAATGCAGGGCCATTGGACGTGTTAGTGTTAGTATGAGGTGCAAGACTGCAGAGCGAAGAAGTCTGATGAATTAGAAATAAAGGATGAAGTACAAAGTGAGTGGGCTCTTCCATACTAATTTTTTTTTCTTTTTTAAGAAGTTGCTGGAAAGAGAGAGAGAGAGAGAAGAGAGACAGAGACAATGAGTGGAAAAGTGAGAAATCATCCTTGGGGGGATGCCCACACCATGATCCCTTCTCCTCCATTCTCCTCCTAGGACGTTAAGCATGCACACGTGCCCTGTGTGATTTTCAAGACACTGAGTCCAGGATTAGAACCATAGTTGGCCACGTGTGAGTCCTGTGACATAGCCACTACACCATCTGATGGCCCCTCCCGTAATTAGTTCTAATTTTAGTTTCCAACAAAAGCCCACTGAACTTGTGTTTAGGTTGGTATGGTGAAAGGAGATTGGTCTCTCATGATTGAACATATTGCAAATTCACATATATATGAAACATTTTTAGGCTTACTGTAGAAGAAATAAAGCTGTTTTCAGGGATTATCAATTTTATTACATAAGTATGTTGCTTACTCAACTAAACTATGAAAAACTACCTGAATCCCTATTTAAGAATTCTTGGGACCAACGGTTAGCGTAATGGTTATGTCTCTGGGCTCTCATGTAGTTGGCCGCGGTTTGCATCCCAGACCCGGTGGCTTAGAACTCATGCCGGGTGCGTGTGCGTGCATGCCCAAAATCCCAAGAGGAGAATGGAAGAGAAGGGATTGCGGCATGGTCATCCCTCCCTGGGGGTGGGGGGTGATTTCTCGCTTTCTGTCTCTCTGTCTCTCTCTGTCTTTCTAGCAAACTCACATGCCCTATAGCAAAAACCTCTCCAAAAAAAAAAGAAGAAAAGAATTCTTAGTGGGGAACCAGCAGATGGCATAATGGTTATGTCATTGGACTCCCACATAATTGACTGCAGTTCAAGTCCCAGACCCAGCAGCTTAAAACTCATGCCAGGTGTGTGGGCTTACATTCCCAAAATCCTGAGAGGAGAATGGAGGAGAAGGGATTAAGGTGTGGCCATCCCCTCTGGGGCGTGATTTCTCATTTTCTGTCTCTCTGTCTCTTTCTGTCTCTCCGGTGAGCGTATGCTCCCTATAGCAAAAATCTCTCTTAAAAAGAAAGAAAGAATTCTTAGTATCTTACATGTGGAGTAAAATGAGAGTTTCTGATAAACCTGACAGCTGTGACATTTGTGCTAACACTTATACATGGTCCGCTTTAGAAATAAATGTTTTATTTTTATGCATGTGGCTGGCAAAAAAAATAAAAATAAAAAACCTGGATTCTGTTCTTTAAAGTAATCTCCTTTCAATATAGCCCAATTAAAACAAAAAAAGACAAGAAAAAAGTTAGATGGCTAATCATAAGACATGCTATCAGATTGCTACAAATTGGAAGGCCTTACTGTTTGACTCACAGAGTTTTCCTCATAGCCCAAGGCAGTCAGAAAAGAGATTCCCAGCACTCCTGTCCCTCCAAACAAAATAATAAAACAGACCGACCTGCAAGGGCCTGACTGGCCGGGCATTACTTAGCTGCCCTTTCTTCTCTTGCCTGTTTCTCTCTGGCTCTGAGTGATAGAATTCACAACCTGAGCTCCAGTGCCCCAAGAGAGTGTGTATTACTGAAATGAATTTAAATCTCAATTATAATTAAAGCTAGTTGTCTACAGGGAGATTTCTTAAAAGCCTTTTCTAATACATCCCAGGCTTCTGGCCTATGGGCCTCATTAAGTTTCTCAGCTGCTCTAGGGATTCAGGCTTTGGAGAGCTAAGTGATGCTTACTTTTCAAGACATGCTACAGGAGTTCACCTTCAAGTAGGAGGGAAAGCGCATGCACACAAACATGTAGAAAGTCATGTCTTTAGGACACCGTAAGACATGTCCACAAAATTGCAACCATGAGCTCGTACTCAATAGAAGAAAATCTGGAGAAGCCACGAGAGGGCGCGATTTAGCTCAGACATTGAGGAAGGGGCTGAATTTTATCACAGATAATTCAGGAAGAAGAAACAACATAAGTAAAATGTAGATGAGAGAAAGGAGGGCAAAATTTCATACCTGGTGCCACTTGATCCAGATGACCAATCAAGATCGTGGGGAAATCGAGTAAGGTTTAGAGTGACTCTGCTTCTGGGAGAATCTGCTTCTGGGAGAATCCCAGTGGGCGACCTCTGTCACTATCCTCTGAGTCACAGGTGTGAAGCCAAGGTGCCACTTGGTCCAGATGACCAATCAAGATCGTGGGGCAATCGAGTAAGGTTTAGGGTGACTCTGCTTCTGGGAGAATCCCAGTGGGCGACCTCTGTCACTATCCTCTGAGTCACAGGTGTGAAGCCAAGGAGGCATTCTCCCTCCAGACACCTATTTCAGTGGCCAAATGCCATATGTCTCTACTGATTGTAGAAAAGTGGCACATAGAGGACCAGCAGATGGTGTAGCAGTTATGTCGCTGGATTCCCATGTGACCAACTACAGTTTAAGTCCCAGAGCCAGTGACTTGAAAATCACGCTGGATGTGCCCAAGATCCTGGGAGAAGAAAGGAACAGAAGGGACTGCGGTGTGGCCACTCCCCAGGGGATGACTTCCTACTTTCTTTCTTACTGTCTCTGTCTCTTTACCTCCGGTGAGAGCACATGCCCTAAGGCAAAGCTTCTTGAAATAAAAAAAAAGAAGAGAAAGAAAGACAGACAGACAGAAAGAAAGAAAGAAAGAAAGAAAGGGAGGAAGAAAGAAAGGAAGAGGGGAAGCAAGAAAGAAAAAGAAAGGGGCAGGAAGAACGGTGACTGCTTTGAAGGAGCCCAAAACAAGCAGCCCAAGGAGTATAGCCTGAAGATAAAGAGAGCCAGGAGATAGCACTAAAATAATTTCTTTTTCTTCCCCAGGAAGAGCAAGAAAAAGGGAGCTGGAATAACAACACCATCCTGTGCTTGCTAGGAAGTACACAGACATTGGTAAGAGCATTAAAGAAAGTAAAGGAAAACCAATGGAGCCCGAAAGTGTAAGAAAGTCACAACAGTACAAGGAGCAGGCTCAGGACAGGAAGGGACACCAGAATTTCAGCTTCAGCGGGACGGTAAGATCCCGAAGGCCTCCAGATGGGCTTGTCACCATCCAGCACACCAGGTTTCTTGAAGGAACAGCTGTAGTGTCCAACATATGACTGGAATAACCCCTTAGCATCTCTAACCAGACAGTTGAAAATAAGCCCTCATCACTGGCCAGATGAGACATGCCCTAACTCACTCAGAATGTAGGCTCACTTTCTTCATGAAAGTATCCAGTTATTTCTGGGAATCTCAGAAGAGATGTCTCACAGTGCTCTGGAAGTGTCCTCTCACTCAGTCTTCTTTGTTGACTGCACCTGTCTCCACTGGCCATGAGCTCCCCACGAATGCCGGCCAGAGGACAGTCATCTTCTGATGGCCCTTTCAGATCTTGAGTTGACAATGTCACACTGGCATCTGTGGTGGGAGGTTTGCTCCTCCTGAACCCTGCATCTGGTCTTAGCACCTGGACCCCCACAGCAGCACGGCTCACAGGTAGTTACTCACTTTCTCTGTCAGTACCATTCTTCAATGTCTGTCCTTCACAACTCCATAAACATTTAAAAGTGACTTTTCAGCAGGCCTAATTTCTTGTCTCCATCTCTTGATTCTTTCTTCT
>NW_006203953.1:790351-820423 GCF_000334495.1 Tupaia belangeri chinensis
GCAGGACTAATTTCTTGTCTTCATCTCTTGATTCTTTCTTCTGTCCTGAAAATGTCTGTATCTACTAGTCTACATTGGCATCTTCTCATTTTTAATCCCAATTTAACCCTCCCCTTTTGTATACAAACTAAGTTGTTCACAGACATCAAAGTCACCAGTGCTGTGACAGCCTGTCTATAAATCTCAGTCTTGTCACAAGTAGATGGCCCTGCTGAGGACAGAATGGAGTTAGCTCATCAGTATTTTCATGGTGTTTTCATATAGATTACCTTGTCAAACTCCTACTTTGAAGTAGATACTATTATTTATTTCCCCTGCTACTTCATCTTCTTAAATTTACCATATTTAAAAACAACCTCCTTATGGTCTACTCCAAATCTCTCCTATACTTCTCTCTATCTCAGAAAACAAAAATTCTAATCTTTTGTTTCCTCAGACCGGTAATCTCAGAGCTATTCTAAATCTCTCTTTTCCTCACATTCTGTCTTTCTTTCTTTTTTTAAGAGATATTTTCTATAGGGCACGTGTGCTTGCCAGAGAGGCAGGGAGAGACAGAGACAGAACGTGAGAAATCACCATCCAGGAGTGCCACAATCCCTTCTCCATTGTCCTCTAGGGATTTGGGGCACACATGCACATGCATATGGACTTGGCAAAAGTTTCAAGCCACTGAGTCCAGGACTCAAACCGTAGTTGGCCATGTGGGAGTCCAGTGCCTAAACCACTACACCACCTGATGGGTCACATCCTGTCTTTAATCATCCCATAAATTATTGGGCCATCAGAAATGTCCTGATGTGTGTTTGCACAGAAAAGCAAGTCATGGCTTTTATGATGACCCAATATATCTGCTCAAAATATATCCAACTAATTCTTACCACTTACACTTATGCCATCCTGGCCCAGTTAATTATCAATTTTTTTTTTTTTTCTTGAGAGGTTTTTGTTATAGGGCACGTGGGCTGGCCAGAAAAAGACAGAAAGCGAGAAATTACTCCCCAGGGGGATGGCCACGCCGCAGTCCCTTCTCCATTCTCCTCTTGGGACCTTGGGCACTCACTACCTAGCCTGAGTTTTAAGCCACCAGGGCCCGGCGTGCGTTTTAAGCCACCAGGTCCGAGATGCAAACCGCGGTCGATGACGTGGGAGTCCAGCTACATAGCCATTACACTAACTACTGGTCCCCAATTATCAATTTTTTTAATGTGAACTATGGCATCTACTTCCTGATTGTCCTCTCTTCTATGCTCCACTCCTTTGAGTCTACACTCATAGAAGCCAGAGGAGTCTAGCACCTTATTCCACAATTCCCACCTCTGTAACCACAGCTCCCACCACTTACTTCCAGGACCAGTGCTTGGTTGAACTTTCAGTTTCTCAAATGCACAAATGATGCTCCCAGGTCAGATCCTCTCTATTCATTTCCTCTACCTTAAAAGGTTTCCTCTTATGGGGCCAACAGGTGGCATGGTGGATAAATTGCTAGAATTTCACATGGATGCATATGGTTCAAGTCCCAGACCTGGTGGTTTGCTTTCTCATGTCCTCTCTCTCTCTCTTTCTCTTTCTTTCTTTCTCTCTGGTGAGCACACATGCCCTATAACAAATTTTAAAAATACTATTTTAAAAAAATAAATAAATAATTATTTAAAGAAAAGATTCCCTCCCAGATATTTGCATTCCTCAGTATTTTACCACCCTCAGTCTCTCTCAACTCTGCCTTCATGCCTTTCCTGACTCTCAGTTTAAAACTGCAATGCACTCCCCTGCCGGCCACCTGCTCCTGCCTTACTTGATATTTTTCTGCAGCACTTACTACCTTCCAATGTACAATATTAACTTAATCTTATTTGCTTTACTATTTCCCAGCACGAGAGCTCTACGAGGACTGGAATATGTGTTTGTGTAGTGCTCTGCTCTGTTTTCAAAACTGTGATAGTGACTAAATCCTACTGGGTGCTCAGAAAACATTTTGAAGGACCAGCAGGTAGTGTGGCAGTTAAAGGCCCTGGATTCCCACATGGCCAACCGTAGTTCGAGTCCTGGACCTGGCAGCTTGCTTTCTCACTTTCCCTTTCTCTCTCTCTGTCTGGTCAAATTAAAATAATCATAATAATTGGAATTAAATAAATAAACAATTCTTTCAAACAAGGAAAAGAAAACATTTTGGAATGGCCGAATTAACACTTGCTAAGCAATCAATTTGGAGAAAAATTGACTTGTAACCCAGCTCTTTTCTAATTCATTAGCTCTTGATCTTATACGTTACACACTCAGTCATCGTCTCTATTACCTCAGCTAGAAAATACACACCATTTAAAAAAAATTTGCCAGAGGGTGCATGTATTCAACAGAGGTGGGGGGAGGAAGAGGGGAAAACATCCCCCATGGGGGATGATCACACTGCAGTCAATTTCCCTCACCTCTCCCTCTTGGTATTTTGAGCACGCATTTAGTGTGCTTTTCAAGCCACCATACCCAGAGCTCAAACTATGCACTTGGCCATGCGGGATCCAGTCAACCTAATCATGTCATTGACTGGTCAAAAATGGACGTAATGTCAAGAGTATTAAAAAGTGAATGACTAGGGGGAACCAGCAGTTAGCGTAACGGCTATGTCACTGGACTTCCACGTAGTCGACCGCGGTTCGTGTCCCGGACCCGATGGCTTAAAACTCACGCCAGGCGCGTGTGCGTGCGTGCCCAAGATCCCGAGAGGAGAATGGAGGAGAAGGGATTGCGGCGTGACCATCCCCCCTGGGGGGTGATTTCTCACTTTCTATCTCTATGTCTCTCTCTGTCTGTCTGGCGAGCGCACGCGCCCTATAGCGAAAATCTCTCCAAAAAAAAAAAAAAAAGTAAATGTCTAGGATATAGTAGACGTCAAACAGATGGCAATTGTTACTGTTTTAGAATATTTTTAATAACTCGTGGAATGCTATTTTTAATCTTTATTACATGTAGCAATTTCTACTTTTATCACCAAAGAAAAGGCACCTAAGTGAAATAAAACAGAAAATAAAACATTTGGGGGCCAGCAGGTGGCATGGTGGTTAAGGCTCTGGACTCCCACGTGGCCAACCATAGTTCAGGTCCTGGACCTGGTGACTTGCTTTCTCTTTGCCCCGTTCTCTATGGTTCTCTGGTAAAATTAAAAATAATAATATTGGTGGTGAATAAAATTTTAAAAAAAATCTTTAAAAAATAAAAAAATAAAACATGGGGCTATGTCCAGTTCAAAGTCTGGTCTGCAGAAGGCCCGTAATGAATGATGGTCCCAATTATCATTAAACTACTTCAAGACTTTTTTAGCTCTCTTATGCACTAAAGTTCTTGACTTTAAAAGTAGTTCATCTTCAAGGGAGACTGGAAGGATTTTATAAATTCTAAGACTTAATATACCATGTTGCTGAAAGAGTGCTTTGCTTAAGGCTCTCCTATTCAGTTTTGGAGCTTGCAGTGGCTAAGAATAAGGATTCTTCAAGGCATGCTTAACAGTTCCCAGGCCCCGAGGTAGGTGGCCCTTGTTAAAGAGATTTCTTTTTCAACTTCAGAGAATTCCTCAAGGCTTTCCTTGGTTTTTATTTCCTATCAAAAGCATAGGAACTCCTGGGGAAGCATCCTTACAACTTTTCTTCCTGCAGGAGCCCTACCTGAAAAAAGTAACACTTTGTTATCACTGCTGGGAAAAAACGCACCTCTAGTTTCCATTGAAATCAGTTCAGCTAATTAGCCGATGGGAAATTGCATGGCATGATATTCTTTTGCCAAATCATACGGACACAAGTCAAAGGGTTTACCAGTAGGGTACTGGAGTCAATTTGTACCAGTCTACACCAACCCGTTAGAAGATATTCTACACAACTCTTCCCGACTGTCTTCAGTGACATTGCATTCATGTTTAAAATGGCCCTGGGGGAGTATTGAAACTCCAGAAACAGGAAAATACCACAAATAAGAGCCCCCCCTCTCCCCACAGCAAGCTGGTTTTCCAGCACACCATTGGTTATACTCTGTTATTTCCAAGTTCATAAAATAAACATCCGTTGATTCACTATTTGTTATTGCCATTCCTTTTCTGTGCAGGGCACTCAATTTCGCAGTCGCTCTCTGAACTAAGTGCACACCATTCGATAGCACAGACTACTCGCCTCAAATTGTTTTATTGCTTTGAAATTTCTGCTTTATGGCTCGGTTTCTTGAACAGTAAATGTGTACTGTGAAACATTTTGCTTTACTGCAGAGATATTTCATTGTATTTGGAACATGAATATTGAGCTTAAAGATGTAAAATGTGAGAAATCGAGTGGAAGGAATCCCCATGATATTCAGCACACTTGTCACGGGGAAGAGAACGGAGGGAGGAGATTGCGCGCTGCCAGTAACGTGACCACTCCACCTCGTGGGATGCACAACCAGCTTTCATACACGTGCGCTAGTTCCTTCTTCCAAAAGGTGCTACAAATACACTCGAACACTTCCGGAATCATGTTCATGGGATATGGAATATGGCATGGGGATAAAATCATTCTGACTGGGACCAGCAGTTGGCGTAATGGCTGTGTCACTGGACTCCCATGTAGTCGACTGCGGTTCGAGTCCCGGACCTGGTGGCTTAAACTCACACCGGGTGCATGTGAGTGCGTGCCCAAGATCCCGAAAGGAGAATGGAGGAGAAGGGATTGTGGTGTGGCCATCCCCCCTAGGGTGATTTCTTGCTTTCTGCTCTCTGTCTTTCTGGAGAGCGCACATGCCCTATAGCAATAATTAATTAATTAATTAATTAATTAATTAATTAAAAAATGTTATTCTGGTTATGTTCTCTGAGTTGCTGATAAATTAATTAATTTAAAAAATGTTATTCTGGTTATGTTCTCTGAGTTGCTGATATATCATCTCCCAGACCTCAATGAGGGTCATGTGACGGTGGCTCAGAAAAATTGGCTAAATCGTTTATTACATGATCAGAAATACTACGAAATCACACACAGGATGATGACCTGCAATTCCTTTAAACAGATTTTTTTTAAACTTTTCTTTTTTTGTTAGTTTTTATAATTTTGAGCTTAGCTTTGGGTACAAAATGCATATTTCATTAAGGAATTTCTATGGGCTTTCAATTTCCCAACCAATTGGCACAAGTTCTTGGAGCCTGAGCTTACCTGTTTTACAGCAGTGTGGGAAGACATATTCTGGAGTGCAGATTCTTAGATTTGTCCTTCCTTATCAACTAGTGTCTCAAGTCCTTTCCCCCCAAGGTTTTTGCATGTGCTCGCCAGAGAGAGACAGAGAGTCACAGAGAGAGTGAAAGTGAGAAATGGCTGCCCCTCCCCTCTGAGGGCGGGATTACCATACGACAGTCTCTTCTCATCCATTTCCTCTTGGGATCTTGGGTACACACACGCCTGTGCCCAGCATGATTTTCAAGATACCCAGTCCAGGATTCAAACCGTGGTCAGCCATGGAATCTAGTGCCTTAACTGCCATGCTACCTGCTGACTCGTGTTAGTTCCTTTTTAAAAAGATGCCGTATTTGGGATCAGATAGTGGTGTAATGGTAAAACACAACACTCCCACAACCACATGGGAAGGTTCTGAGTTCTAGCCAGAGGCTTTCCTGAGTGAGCTGGGGCATGTGCATGCCCAGGACCTGGCTGACTGAGGCTGGGGTGAATCATGGCATGAAGGTCCTATAAGGGGTGATCTCTCTCTCCTTCTCTCTCATACAAGTAATATATTGAGTTCTCTCTGACTCTGACCCCTTCAACGTGTGGCAACTACTAAGATAAATGCCAAGCAAATGCCGCTGTGAGTTCCACATTTCTGGAAGTTTTCAGTTTGGCATTCTCAGCTTAATTTTTTTTCCCCACAGGGATCCATGAAACTGAATTTCTCTGAAATAAGATATACCGAGCATAAACATAGGTTCTCTATTTCAAGGTGCTATCCTTTTTTCCTAATTCTTTACTAAGAGTTGCTTATGAATATAAATTTTTGGTACATTTAAAGTATATCTCATCCTACTTCAAGTCTTGCTCTTTTCATTTATTTCATAGCATGAGATATTCACAGAAAACTTTTCACCCAAAGAGAAAGTCTTTTATGATGAAGCCAACAAAAGAAATACCAGGATACTTTAAAAAACATTGGTTCTGTCAATATTCATGATTGAGAAAGCCACCTAAACATGTGCTGCCTTATCCAATACACGAAGTCAAGTTGATGCTCTCTAGAGGTTCAGAATGTGGGTCAGACAGAGTTTGCCTGACACCCGCAGGGAGGAGCAGAGAGCACCTGCTTTTGCAACAGTCCCCCACTTTGCAGGAAACACAGCTTGCTTCTGCTTCATGGGGGTTCACAGTGCCACGGTCTAAGCTGCTCTCATCGGGGTTCTTGATGGTGTGCCCCAGTCCAGGGTGAACTGCTGGAGCGTCTGTAAACTGTGATTCTGACACTGTCAAGAGCTGTTTGTATCTGTGGATATAGTTCCTGTCTTAGGTAACTGAAAGGCCACTGCTTACTGTGACTCTGCAGTAGGATAGAGTTTATAATAAATTAGTGAAGTTCAGAGCCCCAGCTTGAGCTGTGTTTATTGACAGAATGAACATCTGTCGTAAGGGACAACCATATTAAATCATCTTGCCACTGTACACTGATATTTTTGTTTATTTGCTGTAATTTTATTTCTGCGGTGTGTGACAATGTGGTATCGACATTTCACCAAAAGACCACCAGTCTGTCTATTAACTGTAACTCAAAGCTATTGTGGTTGGCATCTGGGGAAAACGACATCATGATGAGATGGAGGGGCAGTGGATTTGAAAATATATAAAGGTGTATGTGCGAAGAAGGGTACTTACCATTCTCTGCTTTCCCCAAGGCCAAAACAGTAAGCACAACAGTTTATTTGCAGGGGTTAGATTTCACATAAAGAATTCTCTACCTTGGTAAAGAGACGTGGACTGAGAGAATACTTTGAGATGTTACAGAACTCTTTTTTCTGGCTGACTTTTTTTTGGAGAGGTTTTTACTATAGGGCGTGTGCACTCGCCAGACAGGCAGAGAGAGACAGAGAGACAGAAAGTGAGAAATCACCCCCAGGGGGGATGGCCACGCCGCAATCTCTTCTTCTCCATTCTCCTCTCGGGATCTTGGGCATGCACGCACACACGCCCGGTGTGAGTTTAAGGCAGCAAGTCCCGGACTTGAACCACAGTCGACTACATGAGAGTCCAGAGATATAGCCATTATGCCAACTGGCTGTTCCCCAGAACTCCTTTTCTTTAGAGTTTTTGGAATATAAGCTTGAGAGAACCAGCAGTTAGCGTAATGGCTATGTCGCTGGACCGCGGTTCGCGTCTCGGACCCGGTGGCTTAAATCTCAGGCCGGGCGCGTGTGCGTGCGTGCCCAAGATCCCGAGAGGAGAATGGAGGAGAAGGGTTTGCGGCGTGACCATCCCCCCTGGGGGGTGATTTCTCGCTTTCTGTCTCTATGTCTCTCTCTGTCTGTCTGGCGAGCGCACGCGCCCTATAGCGAAAACCTCTCCAAAAAAAAAAAAGAAAAAGGAATATAAGCTTGAGTACCTCCCAACTGCTGAATATCACCTCTATCCTTCTGATAAACTTGCTATGCAAAGTCCATTGTGACAGGCAATGGGCATGTTGGCACCTACAGCAACAAAGATAGACATAGCCCTGCCTTGCTCAGAGGAAAAACCCAACTTCCTGCCTGGTATGTTACACTTAGGTTGGTCTTTCTATCTTATCACTGTTAATGGCCCTCACATCATTCCATAGTCATGGCTGTACCATTTTACACTTACGACTTACCCATTGCATAAAATATTCAATACACAGGAGGAAATTTGTGAAATTAATTTATTTAATAATTGTTCCTGCATTCAGTAATTATTTTTAAGCAGCTGCTATGTGAAACAATTATCTCTTTCAGATGGTTTTGTGTGTATTTCTACCCAAGTGCCAAGTGAAGATTTAGGATTAGTGACATTCATTTTTTTATAACTTTATGGTTCTGTCTTGATTATTATTTCAAAAATTTTAGATATAAAAATAGATTTATAAGAATAATTTTTTAAAATACTTGTAAGGGAACCAGCAGTTGGCATAATGGCTATGTTGCTGAACTCCCATGTAGTCGACCGCAGTTTGAGTCCCGGACCCGGTGACTTAAACTGATGCCGGGCGTGTGTGCGTGCGTGCCCACGATCCCGAGAGGAGAATGGAGGAGAAGGGAAACAGTGGCTCTATATGTTTGTAAGGATCTCTGCCTCCAGAAGGAAAGAATAAACCTTTTCCCTGATTTGGCCAATTAAGTGCAACTAAAAGTCCTAAATGTTACATTTCTTAAAAAAGGAAAAGGAAATCTAAAGGGTGAAGAGAAGGAAGCAGATTATCTAGGAAGCTCTGTACCCAAGTTCCAAGAAAATGGTGGGTTCTTAGGTTTTCTTTGGGCCTTATGTATCCCAGACTTGATATTCAAGAGACCAGAAACCCAGAAATGTCAGCCCGCATGCACACGTCCACACGCACTCAGAAACATTTGTCATTCGCTAGTCAAATGACAAGGAAAGGGCAGCTTAACAAGACAGAAAACCAAGACAATAGCCATTTTCATTCATCCATTCAACCATGCATAAAAGGAAAAAAAAAAAAAAAACAGTGGCTCTATTCTCACCCAAGCCAGCAAAGCCCTAGTGGAGAATCTACACTTCTGCATTCACCAGGTATGAAAGGTTCCCCCGAGCTCCTCCCAGACATCACACCTGCAGCATCACTGGACGGGATGCAGAGAGCCTGCACCTCTATCCCCACCCAGCAGTAACAAAGAGGCCTCCCTACAGCGTGGGGTGGAGCCAGCTCAGGTGGGTGGAGCGTCAGGACTTTGCCCAGCACCCAGCAGTCAGGAGGCCACTTCCTCACCCCACCCTGGTGTCAGTGCCCGACGCGTGGTGGCAGTTCTGCCTCTCCCAGCTAGAGAGTTACCAAAGGAAGCTCGGTGGAGCTGGACCCCGGCTGAGGCCCGGAAGGAAAGAGGAGCCTGGCCCACGCGTGTTTTAATACCGGGCCAATTAAAAAATACGGCTTCTCCTTCCACTTGCCATTACGTCTGCCCATCCTTCTCCTCCCAGAGGAATAGCAGAGAAACCCAGCTAAAATGGAAGGTTTAAATGAGGTCTAGAGTCTCATAGCATAAGACTCAAAATGTCTGTTTCACCTGCAACTTATTGGGTTGTTGGAAAAGTCATGACACATTTTTCCATAGAAAACCAGAAAAATACGTCATGACTTGCCTAAGGACCTGATATGTATTATTCCAAAATTCAGAAAAATTTCAAATGGAATGAAAAATAACACTCAGTAGATCTCAACACCAAGACAAGCAAAGGCCACATCCATAGGCCACAGAATTTAACTCAAAATGGGTCATGAACTTAATCACGGTACGTAAAGTGATAAAACGCTGGGGGAGCAATATAGAACTGGGCGGGAAGTCAGGCAACCCTTAGTCAAGTTTGAATCTGTGATCGCAATCGTCTGATAGGTTGAGCCAGTGGACTGACTCTCTCTTCAGTGAATTAAAACCACCCACAGAGGCAAACGCACCCCTTTAAACCTTTTACACACACGAGGAGTCAGACTTGAGCCCTGTTAAGTTACTGTCTTCCAGTTCAAACAGCCACCCTTCACTCCGCTTTGAGAGGGGGGCTGGGTCTCTGCTAAGCACATTTCTTTGTGGTCATCTGGCTTCCAGTTTCTGTTGATGGAGAGCGTAAAGAGAGCATAGACCTGCTTCCTGTTATGAGGGTCACCCTACACGATGGGTTCCTTTTTTTTTTTTTTTTTTTTTTTTTTTTTTTTTTTTTTTTTTTTTGAGAGGTTTTTGCTATAGTGCATGTGCGCTCGCCAGAAAGACAGAGAAAGACGGAGGGACAGAAAGCAAGAAATCACCCCCCAGGGTGGATGGCCACGCCACAATCCCTTCTCCTTCGTTCATCTCTTGGGATCTTGGGTACGCACTCACACACACCTGGCATGAGTTTAAGCCACCGGGTCCGGGACTTGAACTGTAGTCGACTACATGGGAGTCCAGTGACATAGCCATTACGCTAACTGCTGGTCCTAATGGGTGCCATTTTGCACCTTTTCCCGACATTCCCAGAAACAGTCAAAGTGCCCTTCCCTCCCAGGGATAGAAAAGCACTAGCTTAGTCAGAGATGTGAGCTCCGCTCTGCTGGTGGCCTCCCTTCCAGTTCTGCAGGACATCACACAACTGAGCAGTGTCCCTCAACAAATTCCGTCCTAGCTCCGTGGATTCCCCAATCCCAGTTCCTGCAGAGCAAGCCTCAGCTTGCTGGCTGGAGATGACTCACAGCTCTGTGGAGTTCCCTGCTGGGCTTCTGAAGTTACTCTCTCTTTCAGAGAACATCCCCATCTAAAGACTCCTGAATTCCAGGTCTGCAAAGCTCCATTCTCCAGTTCTTTAAATTCAGCTCATCTCAGACTCTTGCCCTTTGTCCCGCAGCCAGGATAGCTACTTTCTGTAGTTACCACCACTACATTCCTGAGTCTCTTTTTGTCTTTCCAATTCTCCAAAAACTAGCTAGCGATCCTTAGACAATTCTGTCTATTAAAATAACTAGCAGGGTTTCTTTTTCTTGAATGTAACCCAGCTGACACAAGTAGTCCTGTAGCAGGAGTTGAAACTGATTAGAACCAAAGTGGCCAGAGTGTTGTATGAAAAGCCATGTGCAAGGCAAAACCACGAAATGAGCAAATATAGGAAGGCTACAAAAAAATAACTGGAAGCAAAAAGAAGAATGGAAAGTCTCCTTTCTCAAGAGAATGATACAAACATATAAAAAGCTTCTAGAACTGCCTCTTTTTCCTCCTTGTAGGCCACTTCTCTTTTAGTTCCAGCCCACGTGTGTTGCTAGAATAATTTTCTGTTTACTAGAGTTGTTCAAGTGGGTCTTTCTTCACTGTAAACAGAAGCACGTAGCTGAAACAACATCCTTTCCTTTGTCTAGGTGGAGAGATTACGCTTGGGAGTAAAGAAGGGAGACAGTCGCATGAACTTTCAAAAAGAAATGAAAAAGCTGCAAGTTTTATATCTCTTTTTGGTCAGGGGCCTCTTGAGTTGCCCGTGCCTTCTCTTTATCTCACCATCGCCTCCTCATCTTTGAAGAACACTTTGCACCCTGCAAACACCTCTTCCATACGCATGACGTCATGTGACTCTCACACCACAAGGGTTTCCCTCACGGATCTTCTGGTTGGTCTAATGCACATCATGCCATTGCGTTGACGAAGGAAAGAGGGGTTGCCTTCTGGAAAGATCTTGAGTTAAAGATCTTAAGATGGCAAGTGTACACACAACCTTTAGAGACCTAGATATTAACAGGTAGTGCATGAGCACCTCCTCCTACCGCATTCCAGCTTCACCGAAACTCTTTCTACGTTGCCCCTAACATGGCATGAGTGGTTCAGGTGGTCATCGGTGAAGACCACAAACGTGAACTTCTCTTTGCCATGATGGTGCTTGAAGTCTCTGTGATCTAACTTTTTTTTTTTTTCTCTTTAATACAATGGAATGCCACAGATGAACAAACAAATGGCTTCCGCTTGACGAAGCTGGGTGGGATCCTGTTTCTAGGCCCCGTTGCCATGACTCTTGGTGGCCTAACCCTGAGCTACAGGGGAGGCGCAGCCCTTAGCACTGGCATACACAGGGCCACGTGTCTGGTGCCCCTTGGGTTTTCATTCTTCCCCCACCGATTCCTTCAGACAAGTCCACCTTTCCCAAGAGCCTCCTGGGAAGCATTTCCATGTTGTCGCCATGCCAAGCTTTGCCAACTCACCCGGTTTTCAAAGGCAAAATGAAAAACCAGCACGCTTCCCAAACGCTTTGTTCCATATTAATGACCCAGCCGCTGCCCCCGTTTGAAAAGATGAGGGGAGCATCACCATTTGTCTGCTGCTTTCGTTCGGAATCCCGGGCAGGCCAATCTGCCACTTTTGGACTCCCAGAGCAGCACACAGAAACATCTGCTCGAGGAGTTGTCTCACTCCCGCCCTCCTGCATAAATCACTACCCTACCCGTAAAACTTTTATGAGATGGGCATTTTTCCCCCTGCTTCCTCCCTGGTAACTGACTGAAATCCAAAGGTGCAAGATGGAATGGCCAGACCTTCAGCCACATGCCGGCATCCACGTGTGCACGCTCGGGAGGGACAAGGCGCTGTCAGCTGGACCAAAGGACCGCTATAATTATCCGAAATGTAATTAACACCCCACAGTCGGTGAATCTTTGACGGATTCTAGCAGCGTTAATTATACCTCTCACTTACCTGTAGCAAATTATCCATAGACCAATTTCTCTGTTTGCGGAGAGCGAATCCCATTAATTTGTTGAGATTCCCAAGGAGTTTCAGGATGTTTCCATATTGTTCATCGATGAAGACTCCTCCTTCTCTTCCAGTAATGCCTATATGACGTGAAATAAAAGGTTACGGTTAGGAATATATATGCTCCATAGTGCTCATTGGTTTTAACACCCAGAGCTCACACTGAAAGTTTTTTGACCATTTTATTTATTTATTTTTTGGAGAGGTTTTTGGTATAGGGTACGTGAACTCACCAGAAAGACAGAGAGAGACAGAGAGACAGCAAGAGAGAAGGCCCCCCTCAGGGGGCATGGCCACGCTGCAATCCCTTCTCCTCCATTCTCCTCTTGGGATCTTGGGCACACACGGACATGTGCCCGTCATGAGTTTAAGCCACTGGGTCCGGGACTACATGAGAGTCCAGTGATAGCCATTACGCTAACTGCTGGTCCCAACTTTTATAATTTTTATAATAGAAAGTGATGGGAAGAAAGATTTTCTGTTAACTTTTCCCTGCTATTGCAAACAATGACTTTTTCTCTATTACAGCTACTGTATGTTCAGGCAAATGGTAAAGGCTAAAGAGAAGTTTATTGATTAGAGACAATATAATAGGTCAGAATAAAATTTGCTTGATAGTGCTTGCCATGAGAAGGTAGAAAGGAATTTCCTTTTTATAAATGGGAGAGATTTTTGCTATAGGGCACATGCACTTGCCAGAGAGACAGAAAACAACAAATTAGCCTCCACTCCCACCCCCGGGAGATGGCCACCTCACAATCCCTTCTCCTCCATTCTCCTCTCAGGAATTTGAGCATGCACACACACGTGCCTGGCATTAGTTTTAAGCTGCAGGGTCCAGGACTTGAAATGTAGTTGATTATGTGGGAGTCCAGAGACATAACCATTACGCCGTCTGCTAGCCCCAGTAGAAAGGGATTTAATATCCAAGAAGTTACCAGAGGCCTGGGGGCTGTGCTAGGTTCTTTCATATATGTATATATATACACACACATACACACACACACACATACATACACATACATATATAATAATTACTTATTATGATTTTTCTTTTCATTATTTTATTTTTATGTTTTTTAAATTATTATTCATACATTAAATCGCTCTACATCATTTAGATTGTGAAGAGACTTTACCCAGCATAATATACACCTCAGTCCAGCCCAGCGGAGACCACCATACACGTCCTCGTCAACAGATAATAAACCCTATCTGTGTCCCACAAGTGTTTTTTGCCGGTCAGCATAGCCTTTCCGAGTGCTTCATATCGGGCAGGTGTTTTGATCAGCCTCCTCTTTCCAGTCATCGTGGAGAGACGTGTACGTAGAGCAGGCCAGATGCTAAGACCTGTTAAACTGAATCTTTAGTTCTAATTGTTTTTGACTCCCATGAGAAAGGGGACCATAGCCTATTATCCTGTTTTGTTTAAATAATTAATAGCAGGATATTTTGTACACAGAATCTGGACTAAGACAAAACAAGAGTTACTTGAGCCCTGGGCTACGGCGAATTCCGAGGAAAGACTGACCATAAACTCGATGTTGTGATGCAGCACATCCTTAGGGTCACAATGCTTAACCATACTAAGTACAGTTTGTGGACAGTCATTGTCCTGGACTGACCTCTTGCACTAGGCCCAGTGGACTAAACCAAATGGATTCACTCATGTTAGGTCGAACATAATCAAAAAGTTCAACAATATGGGAAAATTGACCAGACCGGCCAATTTCTACAAAATACAGAGAAGAGTCCCACAACCATTTGAAAAAGGTGCAGTCAGCCAGTATTATAAGAAAGTCCCAGGGAACCAGCAGGTGACATAGTGGGTAAGGCGCTGGACTTCCTCATGGTCTTTGGTGGTTCAAGTTCAGGATCTGGCAGCTTGAAAATCATGCTGGATGTGGGTGCATATGTGCCCAAAATCCCAGGAGGAGAATGGAGGAAAAGGGACTGCAGCGTGGCCATCTTCCCTGGGGGTGACTTCTCACTTTCCCTCTCTCTGTCTCTCTCCAGAAAGTACACATGCCCTACTGGAAAAATCTTAAAAGAAAAAAAGTCCCCTTTGCTATCAGCCTTACAAGGAAAGTGACCAGGAGAAGTCTGATGCAAACGAATCCACTCTTTGGTGCTGTGCTGCTTCCTTGTTGTTGCTCAAGCTGCCTGACAAAAACTGTCTATTCCGCCGTGCCCAACAGAACACCTTTCTTTCCACTTTTATACATGGGCTGCTGCCAATTCGTGAGTTGCTAAAAAAAATCCAATTAGATGATCAAACTCAGCGTGGTACTATTTCGTGCTTTGACACAACATCCATTTTCTGTCTTCCATTATATTTGTTTTGGTTCAAAATTTCACATGTCTATTTGGTATTAACAGGGCTTTTTAAACTTAATAACATTATTTCACATGCATCTAAATTATATCACTTATTTAACTGAAAACTCTCTTTCACTAATTAGTTTTTACTTAAAAACAAAACAAAACGAACAAAACAAAACAAAAAAACAGCAGCTCTGGTAGTCTCCCCTGCCCAGCCCATAGAAGGATCATTATGATGGAAGAAAACATCCTATGGATGCACTTTTTTCCAAAAATAGCCGGTCATAGAAAACTTTCTGCTTCTCATATTGATCAATCCCATCTCTTTTGAATTACACCCAACTGTTTGTGTGACTTCCTACAGCCAGTTAAGAGTCATCAAAAGTACTAATTAGAAAGTCTCCCCAGTTTTCAAAAGTCTCATCTTAATAGAATACTTGTCTGAGTACTTTCTCATTTCCCATCACAAAATCTGCTCTCTTATGCATTCGAACCTTTGCTTAAGTAAAAGTGATGGCAGAGGTGTCAACATGCTTTGGCATGCTGTATGAATAAAAACCCTTTGTTAAGTTTGTCTCAGACTCAGTTTTGCTCCTTGTTATTCTGTGGTGGTATAGGAAGTCCTGTTAAAATCACCTGCACCCCTAGAGGAAAATGTCTATACTTGTTCAGCAATTTGGAGACCCTCCCTAGTACCTGGCTAGAAAACATAGTAAAACTGACTGAAGACAAAAACAGAGGAGAAGAAAATAGAAGAGAAGCAAAAAAGACCCTGAATTGCTCAAGGGATGAATGCAACCAAAAAAGTAGACCAAGCCATTGCTGGAACTCCAATTTCAAGTCTATTCATTAAGCATCTACAAAATATACAAGCTACCGCTGCCTTTCATGTCATGAAATAACGATTTACGGGAGGTCCACTATCCATGAGGGGCCAGTTCAGTGATTTGCATGTGTTACCTAATTTGTCATGGAGAAACTTGGTGCCTCGTTGAAAAACTATGTATTGTATTCAGCACACCCTTCTGTTTATCCAATTCTGTCTCTATGGAAGAATTTAGAATTCTGTAAATTGTAAATAACTGATAGCAGTGCAAAATTATGTTTCTCTGTAGACAAATTTTCTGTCTGGGAATCATTCAATTGACTTCCCTCCCCACTGTGGAAGAAGCTAATTCTGTCATCATTTGCACATTCATTTCAATATTCTTCATCTGTAAAGTGTGTCTTTATTTTGAATTTTCCTTTGAATTGATCATAACACTCCTGGTTCTCTCATTGATAAATGAATTATGAAAAATCCTTAACATTTATTCACTTTATATCTTTCTGAGAGTCATAATTTTACCTTTTTTGTTAAATGAATTCAGACTGTTCTTTTTTAAGCTTTTTGTCATAGGGTGCATACACTTGCTGGAGAGAGAGAGAGATAGAGATAGAGAGAGGGAGAGTGAGAAATCACACCATCCCATCCCCTCCAGGGGGAATGGCCACACAGCAGTCTCTTCTTCACTCCACTCTTGAGATTTTGGACATGCAGACACATGTACTCAGCATGATTTTCAAGCTGCTGATCCAGGACTCAAACCACTGTCAACCATGTGGGAGTCCAGTGCTTTAACCACCACACTACCTGCTGGCCCCACTCAGACTATTCTGTACAACAATATGGAGGATAGACAATGTTAAGTAAATGTTACAGAGGAAGCTTAGCAGAGCCTGAGGGCCACAAACCCCCACTGGGCCTTTCCTGACAGACACCATGGTCTATGCTGGGGCTGCAAAGCTGAACAAGGTCATCCCTTTCCTCAAGGACAAGAAGATAAGGGTCAATTTCTACTGAGGGTTGCTCGGCTGTAAGGTGCTTCCATAGAGATACAGGAACTAAACCCACTTCATAAATCCTTCTATCCCAAATTCACTAGCGATCTAAAATACTGAACTCAAATAGATTCAGCATTATATGGCTTACTATCTGAACTCAGAAATCTTGCTAACTACATTCAAGAACCAAATAGATTTGTATGGGGAGAGATAGTTGATTGCTATCTTTTAATCCTTAAAGTCACCTCATGAGCTAGCTTCTTCCCGTGTTTTGTAGATAAAAAAATGTGGCTCAGAAAAAGTATGTTTTTAAAAAGTCATAACATTTTAGAATAGGAAGAGATAGAATCACACAGCCCAGTGTCCTCATTTTAGATAGCAGAGCTAACTCCGGGAGACAGACTGGTCCCCTAGAACCCCAGGTGCAACAGGGAGCAGGCTAGACTCATCACCCACAGCTTTTACCTTCTGCTGCATCCTCCACTTACCTGGGCCCCTAATGAAGGAGAACGGACTGCCTGTCAGTCAGAACCAGTGAGCGGGAGGGGTTCAACTTCTTAAAATGTGTTCAAGGTCAGAGCCAGTGGATGACATGGTGGTTAAGGTGCTGGACTCCCACATGGCTGACTCAAGGTTCAAGTCCCGGACCTGGTGGTGTGCTTTCTTGCTTTTCCTCACTGTCTCTCTCTCTCTCTGGTGAGCCCACATGTCTATACTAAATGAAGATAATAATAATAAAAATAAAATTAAATAAATAATTCTTACTCCCCCCAAAAAAACTTGTTTAAGGTTTTGGGACCAGCAGATGTTGTGGTGGTTAAGGCGCTGGCCTCCCACATGGCTGACTGCAGTTTGAGTCCAAGACCTTGCAGCTTGCATTCTCAATTTCTCTCTCTCTCTCTCTCATCTCTGCTCTATAGAAAATTAAAATAGTAATAATATTTAATAAAGTTAAATAATTCTATAAGAAATAAAGACTTGTTCAAGGTTTTCAGAAGAGCTCAAGGGTCTTTTTCTAACCTCATTTACCTGGTTATTTATTTATGCAACTGACCTGAAGATTTCTATCTGAGCTTATTTCTCCTTCCATTTTAATAATAATTTTATATGTTTATTAGCCTCATACTTAAACAATACCATACACTAATTTTAGTATTAAAAAGAGGCAGTGATTATCATATCCACAATAAGATAAAGACTGTCTGAAAGATCAAGTACTGTTGTAGCTATATTTAAGGAAGGAGCCATGATTTGTAATATCGATCTAAAAGAATAATGAAAGGAAAGATCTGAAGGATTAAAAAGAATGGGGAGGACCAGCTGGTAGCATGGCAGCTAAGATGGCTGGATCCCATGTGGGGAAATTCATGGGTCAAGTCCTGGACCTAGAGGCTTGAGGAACACACCGGGCACATGTGCATGTGTGCCCCAAATCCCAAGGAGAATGGAGGATAAGAATTGTAGTATGGCCATCCTTCCTAGGGGATAATTTGTCACTTTCCCTCTTTTTACTCTCTGTCTCTCTCCAGCAAGCACATGTGCCCTATGCAAAAAAGAAAACAACAACAATAATAATAATAAGGTACAAATCACACTAAGTACTATTAAATCCATACATTTAGTTCAGTAGAAAAAAATTAATTATGGGGTTCACATGACAAACAGGAATCCTTGGTAGTAAAAAATTGGGGGACCAACTATCTTGTTTTCTGCTGTTGTTCATGAAATGTGAGGACCCCCACAGAAACCCTGGGCAGCCTTGTACTTTGTCCCCAAACATGAGTTCCTCCAGTTAGCACTCCCAAGAGGACAGGAGTGATTTCTTCTTATCCCCCTGGGCAGAGTATGGTTAAAAATTCAGCGTGGTGGGTAAGACATTGGTCTCCCACATGGCTGACCATGACCGGAGTCCCAGACCTGGTGGCTTGCTATTTCGCATTCTCTCTCTCTCTCTCGTGAGTACACATGTCTTATAGGAAATTCTAAAAATAATAATAATACATAAAATTAAATAAATCATTCTTGACAAAGAAAAACTGGAGCCTGCCTTAGGATCTCTGGCAGAGTAAACCACCCACTAGCTCCTTAGGTCCCCAGTCTAGACATGCTGGAGCCCACCTCCTCATGACGGCTACACAGAAATCAAGCAGATTCCATGGTCTTCTCTCTTTTTTTGGTCCATCCACTTTAATCCCACTTATTCTCCCTTCCACCCTGTTTTCCCTTCTCCCTCCAGTGTCTGTGTCCTCCCTTTTGCTGACGTCCCTCCTCTCCCTGCGCGTGCGTACTTCGTGTTTAAGGTGCTTGTGTACTGCGCGGGTCGTAGGCGTTCAGTCCACAGCTTGTGCGACATCCCTGCCAACAGCAGAGCGGAGAGAGGCCACATGTTCTCACGTGAGAGGAGACGGCTAACATCACAGAAGCAGCGGCGGGCTGGGGTGGGGAAGGCCACACATTCCTTGTCTGGAAAATTCCCTTTTCACGTCTTAGCCGCTCATGGCTTGCCTCTCATAGGGGGCTGATTTTGCTTCTGGCCTGCACACCCTCCAGAGATTTTCCCTTAAGAAATTTACAACCTTCCGTTTCTTTCCAAGGCATTGAAAGTCGAAGGGAGTTGTGTTCTAGGGAAATCTGTGTTCATTTCGTCCACGATGCACACAACGCGAATGCCCCAGAATACTGCAGGCTTCCACCTACAACGTGCGATTTCTTTAGACTAGAAGATCCTTGGGTGGCTGTTGATCCCTTTGTTAAATTATAACCCGTATATCACGAGGCCAAATGCGTCAGACTTCTGCCAGAAAATCAGGAACCACTAGAGGGGCTGAACAGAGCCATGTGGAATAGTAGTTTGTATTTAAAATGGTATGACGGGGAAACATTGGAAAGAAACTTAACTTTTTAATCATCACAATATCCTACCTATCCTATCTTTCTATATATTAAATATCTCTGGTTTTGTTTTTATTTAACAGAATCTATTTGATTATCTTACAGCTGCAGGAAAACGGCACGTGGAAGTATTTTTATATGTTCTTCTGTGTAATTCTTTTTTTTTTTTTTTGGAGAGGTTTTTGCTAGGCTTGCTATTTCGCATTCTCTCTCTCTCTCTCGTGAGTACACATGTCTTATAGGAAATTCTAAAAATAATAATAATACATAAAATTAAATAAATCATTCTTGACAAAGAAAAACTGGAGCCTGCCTTAGGATCTCTGGCAGAGTAAACCACCCACTAGCTCCTTAGGTCCCCAGTCTAGACATGCTGGAGCCCACCTCCTCATGACGGCTACACAGAAATCAAGCAGATTCCATGGTCTTCTCTCTTTTTTTGGTCCATCCACTTTAATCCCACTTATTCTCCCTTCCACCCTGTTTTCCCTTCTCCCTCCAGTGTCTGTGTCCTCCCTTTTGCTGACGTCCCTCCTCTCCCTGCGCGTGCGTACTTCGTGTTTAAGGTGCTTGTGTACTGCGCGGGTCGTAGGCGTTCAGTCCACAGCTTGTGCGACATCCCTGCCAACAGCAGAGCGGAGAGAGGCCACATGTTCTCACGTGAGAGGAGACGGCTAACATCACAGAAGCAGCGGCGGGCTGGGGTGGGGAAGGCCACACATTCCTTGTCTGGAAAATTCCCTTTTCACGTCTTAGCCGCTCATGGCTTGCCTCTCATAGGGGGCTGATTTTGCTTCTGGCCTGCACACCCTCCAGAGATTTTCCCTTAAGAAATTTACAACCTTCCGTTTCTTTCCAAGGCATTGAAAGTCGAAGGGAGTTGTGTTCTAGGGAACTCTGTGTTCATTTCGTCCACGATGCACACAACGCGAATGCCCCAGAATACTGCAGGCTTCCACCTACAACGTGCGATTTCTCTAGACTAGAAGATCCTTGGGTGGCTGTTGATCCCTTTGTTAAATTATAACCCGTATATCACGAGGCCAAATGCGTCAGACTTCTGCCAGAAAATCAGGAACCACTAGAGGGGCTGAACAGAGCCATGTGGAATAGTAGTTTGTATTTAAAATGGTATGACGGGGAAACATTGGAAAGAAACTTAACTTTTTAATCATCACAATATCCTACCTATCCTATCTTTCTATATATTAAATATCTCTGGTTTTGTTTTTATTTAACAGAATCTATTTGATTATCTTACAGCTGCAGGAAAACGGCACGTGGAAGTATTTTTATATGTTCTTCTGTGTAATTCTTTTTTTTTTTTTTTGGAGAGGTTTTTGCTAAAGGGCACGTGGGCTCGCCAGACAGACAGAGAGAGACAGAGAGATAGAAAGTGAGAAATCACCCCCCAGGGGGGATGGCCACGCCACAATCCCTTCTCCTCCATTCTCCTCTCGGGATCTTGGACACGCACGCACACGCGCCCGGCGTGAGTTTAAAGTCACTGGGTCGGGGACGCGAACCACGGTTGACTACATGGGAGTCCAGCGACATAGCCATTACGCTAACTGCTGATCCCTTCTTCCGTATAATTCTCAAGAGAATTTATAAGAACCAATCTAAAAGGCATCATTTTTTAAAGATTTATTTTCACTTTAATTATTTTAAAGTATTCATTTAACTTCATTGATTATTATTATTATCATTATTTAATTTTTGCTATAGGGCATGTGTGTTCACTAGAGAGACAGAGAGAGGGGGGCAGTGAGAAAGCAAGCCACCAGGTACAGGACTTGAACCTGGATGGCCATGTGGGAGTCCAGTGCCTTAACCAGCACACCACCTCCTGACCTCTGCCTTTTCATAGAGGAATGACCTGGTGTTGACTGAAGTCGCAAAGTATGACCAAGGGCAGCCATCGTCACTAGCTGTCAAAATGCAGAAATTATACCAGTCTCTTCAGTCTTTTTCGAATGTACATAGCTCTTTTACTTAAAAAAGTGTGGTGTCTAATGACTCATCTAGGCTGGACTTCCCTTGTTTAATGTGAGTGTGTGCTACCACAGAGCAGGGTGCTTCCAAGAAAGCGATGCTCCCGCTAGAGTATACGTAAGCTCCCATTTAGCCTTGGGAACAATTACAGTAGAGGTTCTGAAGACAGTACTAAATCCTATTGTTTTGACTAGTATGTATACGGCATATACATGCTACTACATACATGGCAGTTCATTCATTTATGGAGGCAGGGAGAGAGAGAGAGGTACTCTGCATAGGTTCTCCCCACGCTGCCATTTCCCCCCACCCAGCATCCAGCCAGCCAGAATTCCGGGCGCACACCAGCTCTCCTGGCATTTTCAGGTTCTGAACCCAGGCCGCACACATAGCTCCTGCATTGCTCAGTGGAGCCCTAGCAGCTGTGACTCCATGACTGCCAACTTTGTAATATGTATTTTTTCCTTTTCTTTTGTGTTTAATCAGCAGAGAGAACATGGCCTTCAGAGAAAGATACAGAGACAGAAAAGCAGAGAGAGCAAGAAAGCACACCCCCATGGGCCGTGGTCAGGACATAATCCCTTCTCCATTTCTCCATCCTGTTGGGTTTAGGAGCACACTCACACGGACCTAGCATGCTTTGTCAACCCCCAAGGCCAGGATTTGAACGGTTGTCGGTCACGTGGAATCTGGCTCTCCTAACCCGCCGGCTATTGGGCTGACTCGTAATCGTAAGTCAGAAGTGCATGCCTCTACCTTTTTCTTTTTCCCTCAAAATTGCTTGGCTATTTGGATGCCTCTGTGATTTTACCAACCTTTCATGTTTTTCTCTGTTTTAATTTCTGTAATGATTTTTTCCTATATATATTAGCTCATCTGGAAAGTCATGATATATTTTTCTAAGTTTTTGTATGCAAAAATGTGTCACAACCTTCCCGATGACCCAATCAATAGCTACGATAAAGTTTAATTCGTAAATTAGACATAATAAGAAATCAACAGCAGGGAACCAGCAGTTAGCGTAATGGCTATGTTGCTGGATTCCCACATAGTCGACTGCGGTTCGTGTCCCGGACCCAGTGGCTTAAAACTCACGCTGGCTGTGTGTGCGTGCGTGCCCAAGATCCCGAGAGGAGAATGGAGGAGAAGGGATTGTGGCATGACCATCCCCCCTGGGGGGTGATTTCTCGCTTTCTGTCTCTATGTCTCTCTCTCTCTCTGTCTGGTGAGCGCACGTGCCCTATAGCAAAAACCTCTCCAAAAAAAAAAGAAAACAGAAATCAACAGCAATAATAAATAAAGCAATTGTATAACAATATCCTTTAATAAAAGTTATATAAATGTGTTTCTTCTCTCTTTCAAAGTATCAGGTCATTGGAAAAGTTGCGACATGTTTTTCTAAGCAAAAATGTGTCATGACAGTTCCGATGACCCAGGATCTTATCCTGCAGTACTAAACTCACCTCGTGTTGAACCACAGTTGAGTCCCGCTGAGTGAAACCGTGAAAATTGTGACCACAGACAAAGGGGGACTACCATGTGTCCGTGAGAACAATGTAATTAGGTGAGGGCAAAGAGCAGGGCAAGTCCGCACAAGTGGGGAAGCCAGATTTTTCAGATGGAAGGAAGGTGCTCGCCGACAGTTGTTCACACGCATGCAGTCACTGTGGTTTCTCTACATGCCTGAGTCCGAGAGCTAATATTTTCTGAAGGGCTATACACATCGAAATTAAGAAAGCTGTCTTGTCAGGACAAATCCTAGCTGCTCCTTACTGTGCCCTGCGTGATAAGAAGGGCAAGGTGTTCGGTGACCCAGAGGGGGCAAACGTGGGTATAGACCATCATACCAAGTTCCTGACGTGGCCTTTCACTCCTGCCCTTCGTCCACCTTGATATGAAGTTAAAATCTGCACTTAAGGCCTCAACATCTTGCTTAGATGCTGAGTCATTAATAGATAGCACCCCAGCAGTCTGCCCGAGGGCTTCTTCTAGTCAAGGGGTCAGGTCCTGCATCTCCTGTTTTGCACGTGGTGCTGCAGATTTGACTGAATATATCGTAGAGCAGTTTTGGGCAATGAGTGGAACAGTGCATCCCTTTCCATCCTTGGAGTCCAGAGTACTGACACCTCGACAGGATTCGATCCTGGGGATCAGTAAATGCTCTGACCTCGTGCACGTTTTCTCCAGCCCTGTCCAATCTTGTAGCTGCTTCATGTCATTTGCCATAATTACTCCTTAAGAAAACTTTTCACATTTGAATGTGAGCGTAGAATTCATAATGAATGCTGAAGCAGAAAGACCTCCATTCGAGAGAATCTCTGCAAATTGTATCACAACGATCAATGTAATAAAAAACCCTAAGATTCAAATTGCTCACCATAAAGAAACAGGGATGTGTCATCTTCTAACATTATCTTATTGAATATAAATGGATAAAATTATTTTTTATTGCATTTGTGCCATCGACATTCCAAATCTCAATGGGACTTTTGACATAAGCGTACAATCAAGTACTGAATTATTATATTCATAACAAGAACAGCCTCTCTGGGGTCTTTAGTCGAAGCAGGAGAAATAATCATAACTCAAATAACTCAATAAAAATGGGTTAATATATTGATTTGAAAAAAGGAACCGATGTCAGTGCATATTTTGCTTTCATTTCATTCCTACCATCTATTTCCTAGTGTTTTTAAAACAACACCTAGGTTTAAAAATACTGATGCTACTGTGGCTGGATGTTCAAGTCTCACCTGCCTAGAAAAGAATCAAAGTTAGATGTGCAGGGTATGTAAGGAAGCCACTGTCAGCAACTGTTTCAGCTCAGGTAAGTTCAACATTAACGAATCCTATAGCTTTTAGCGGTTTTTTTAGTAGTATTTTTGGGAACAAAAATAACATAATCACCTTTGTACATTATAAATTCATAACTTAGTTCAAATCCAGACTGTCAATCTTTCTCATTTTGAGCTGGTTATGCTCAGATCTTATTTCCTCCTCCTTAAAATGGGATATATGGTATTTAGCTAAAAGGATTTTTTGTCAATATTAAGGGAGATAAATTATGGGAAACAAAAAGCACTAGTTTTGTTATATGGGAAATACTCCATTAATGAGAGTTATTATTTTTCGTTTATACAACAAGCATTTTTGGATGCCTACTAGACTATATATATTCTGTTGGGAAACACACAAATGAAATAAGCCCGAGCTTGGCTGCTAACAGTCGACATGTCAACTCTGCTAACTGCTAGTTTCACAGAACTCCATCTCCAAACCCGATGCATAAAGACGCTAGAGCATTTGCACAAGGAAATAAAGAAAGAAATTCATGTTCCAGAGTCACTGGTTCAAATCTGGTTGAAGGATGCAGTGGCACGCATTCCCATCAGAGGCAAGACCACAGCCCGATAGACAGGTTTGCTCTTAGGACTCGCAGTTCCCCCAGTGAGTGGAGGCTCCCAATCCAATGTGTGAACATTTAATGGTTACAGATCAAGCTAAAAATTGTTCAAGAGAGCCGTTCTCTTCTCTTCATAATGGCTTGTAAGGTGAGGTTCAAATTTTGAGTGCTCAGATCTTGAATTCTTACACTGGGATGAAGCAGCACAGTGAATGGAAGCCCAGGTGTCTAGCCCTGTCCCTGCAGCCCACGTCTCATATTTTCCTCTCCCTGTGAAGTCCAGATTTCTAAGAGGGACCTTACACGAACATAGTGGACAAGCCAGTGTCTAGGTCCAACTACACACCCGTTCAGTAACCTTCATACCCAGCGTGAGTTTCAAGCCACCAGGTCCAGGACCCGAACCATAGAAGGCCAAGTGTGAGTCCAGCAACATAACCATGACATCATCTGCTAGCCCTGCATCGTTCATTTTAAAAATGATTTTTAATTAAACTATGTGAGTTAACTTTTAAAACAATTCATTTTGTATGTTATGATTGCTGTTTGCATTTGATCGTTTCTTTGAGGCAAGAGGAGAAGTGTTAGTAGGTGTATTTAAATGTATTAATATTGCACCAGAACTTTACTATCTTCCCTAATGCATTTAGCATATGCACAGAGTTTTTATTGGTTTGTTGAGAAAGGACAATTTTAAATTAAATAGATAAAATAAGAAGGTATTAGAATATCTTCCCAACTCTAAAATTAGGAGACTTTTAGAGACACACAGAAATCAACTAGATTTCTAATTTTAAATTAGAATTAATATATGATTCTGTTTCTGCAGACTAGCAAGAGGTTCTCCCACAGGGCTTGAAGAATGGCTGCCATTTTGCCTAGGGTCTATAAGAGATTCTGTGAGAGGTCTGTGGGAGGGCCTCTGGCAAGGAGCTGTAGTTTCTTCTAGGAATCCAGAGAGACTCCTGGCTGGCAGCACTAAGAAACTGGACCTCAAGTCCCACAAATGCAAGCGACAGGCCAACAACCAATAGCGTTCTAAAGACTCAGCTTCAGAGGGGAAGGGCAGCCAGCCAGCTCCTTGATCCTACGCTTATGCTGAAGAATTGGTTACGTCGTGCTGCACCCTGGGCCCACGGGACTGTAAGGTCATGGTTGCATGTTGCATTAAGCATGTAGATTTGAGTCACTTGTTATGCAGACATGACTAAAACATTTCTCCATCTGGGAAAGGTTTGCATTATCGGTGACTCTCAATTCTGCTATATCACAATAACCCAAGTATGTTTTTTTTTTTTTCTCTTTTAAAATACACAGGTCTGAACTCCAACACGAGTGAATTGACTAATCAGGGTTTTGAGAGTGGAGGTTGAGATTTATTAATGTTTAAGAGTCCTGGGTGAGTCTGAGGACACCGGTCTGATACCTTTGCTTCTTTCTAGTTATGAATGTTACTAATCAGAGTTTTGAGAGTGGAGGTTGAGATTTATTGTTTAAGAGTCCTGGGTGAGTCTGAGGACACCGGTCTGATACCTTTGCTTCTTTCTAGTTATGAATGTTTATCAGTGACACTTGGCACCCTAAGGTCGCTGCACTAACCTTTGCTCAGTAAAGTTGCAAAATAAATCACACATGACGTTTGCTGTGGCTTCAGAGACCAATTTTTTAAATGTGGAAACAGTGGTGTTTGATAAATATCTCTACCTGGGCAATCTTCCAAGCCAATGAGTCCTCAATCTGTACGTGAACATTTCCTTTCTCTCTTAAAAAAAGAGAGACAGAAACACACACACACACGCACACACACACATTTTAAAGGGCAAACATAAATAGTGACTGCAAATGAAGTTTGAGAGGCAGGAGGGGGGCATGCCTTAATATCTTTTCTTTGCCTTTAACACTAGGACTTTCTCTCCCATCCGACTACTGCTAGCCCAAACCCTCCTGTTTTCCTCTGACTGCTTTTTTGTACCAGCTGTTGCTCACCATCATTAATCTATAACGAGAGAGGGAAATACAGGGAGGGAGTGGAGAAAGTAAACCTTGGAGAACTCTCAGCTGTAAATTATAGTTCGATCTTTCTTATGTTTAAAAAATAATGACCCAGTGGAATAGACACGAAGAGATTTTCCTCCCTCCATTCACTTCTAATTTATATCTGTCCCAAAACCAAAGTAGGCAGGAAAGAGGTTTTAGAGACTGCGGGGCTAAGTGAATTGATTTTTGGTTTTTGTTTTCATGGAAGAGGAGTAACACGAGGAGACAGAGTATCGATGGTAACTTAGAAGGGCATGCCCCTCCGTTTTGATTCGTGGTTTGATGTGCTAACCTCTACAGTCCTTGTTCAAGGCCCCATGGTTGCTGTGCTTTTAAAGGTCAATATAAATCCTGAAGAAGTTTTTCATCCTGAGTAGCCCTCTTTTCAAATTAAACCACTTTTGTGGCAGACTTCCTTAAAATTGATATATATATATTATATTGCTGAAATGAATGAATGAATGAACTGACTCCATTGCTTTGTCTCCTAATCAGCGTCATTTTTTTTTTTGAGAAGTTTTTGCTATAGGGTGTGTGCGCTCGCCAGAGACAGAGAGAGAGAGACAGAGAGACAGAACGTGAGAAATCATCCTCCAGGGGGAATGGCCATGCCTCAATCCCTTCTCCTCCATTCTCCTCTCAGGATCTTGGGCATGCACGCACACGTGCCCAGTGTGAGTTTAAGCTACTGGGTCCGGGACTCGAATCATGGTCGGCTACATGGGAGTTCAGTGACATAACCATTACGCTAACTGCTGGTCCCACTGTACAGAAGTCTTAAAACACCTTACTCACATGCCGAGCTTTAAATGAGTTTTTAGGAGTGTAAAGGTAGCCTGCTAGACAGTCAAGTATTTTTCTTTCATGAAACCAATAATAAACCCAAAAAAAGTTAAAATAAAAGAAGCATATATTTTACTATTTTATCTTTAAAGTCAAAGAATTTTCAGAGACTTAATTTTTCCTTCTTTTAGATTCTAGGTCAGTAGGCCTGGGTTTGGAAGCCTTTAGATGACTGAGCTTCAAATGAAAAGTCTGGCGTCATTATTGCTTCTTCCCCTCTTCACTTCCTTTCTAGTTACCACTCTCTTCCCACTTCCCTCCCCAGACTCCTCCCCATTTTCATAAGTCCAATTATTCATGTGGTCCACTGTAGCTGCCTTCAGAGGTGTTAAGGCACTGGATTCCCACATGGCTGACCATGGTTTGAGTCCCAGACCTGGAAGCTTATGCACGCATGTCCAAAATCCCAGGAGAACAGAGGAGAAGGAATTATGATGGACCATCCCCTCCCTACAAGAGGCGCTCTCTCACTTTCCCTCTCTTTGTCTGTCTCCATCTCTCTCCAGTGACTGCATGTACCCTATGGTCAAAATCTGAGAAAGAGAGAGATTGACCTTTGACAAGCATGCATTTTTCGAATAGTCAAAACCCTTTATTTTGCTTCAGACAGACTTGTTGGATACCCTCAGTGTCTCTTCCAATGACTGCAGGTTGGAAGCTCACACTTCAAATTCTGATTGGGTTACGACACTTGGAGGAGACATCCTCTGCCATGTTTCCCCCACCTTTTAGACATTTATGCTCAGCCTAGCTCTCAGCTGGTTAAGTTCACTTTTTAATCCAACTATGAGCCAGAATTCAACATCTCCCTGTAACTTCATTACTATTACTGAATAGTAAGCTAATTAGACGACCAGTGACTGTAACATCTTATCTTACGGCACATCTATGACCTTTATCAACCAACCAACCACTCTGCTTCCATTGCCATTAGAATATTGATTCTCTTACTAATACCTTTCGTCTTTTCTAAGAACATTGATTTCCTGATTTCCTCGGAGATCTTCATTTTCATCACCAAAGAGTCCCCTCAGGCTACCCCTAGAAGCAACATTTCCCCCAGAACAAAATGTAGTTACTTCAAAACCATGAAAAAGGGTCAGCAGGGGGCATGGTGGTTGGGGTACTGGATCCCACATGGCCAACTCTGTGGGTTGAGTCCCAGACCTGGCAGTCTGAAAAATACGCCACACGTGTGTACATGCATGCCCAAAATCCTGAGAGGGGAATACGGGAGAAGAGATGGTGGAACAGCCATCCCTCCCGAGGTGTGGGGAGGAAGTTGGGGATGATTTCTCACATTCCCTATCTCTCTGTCTCTTCCTGGTGAGCACATGCTCCCTATGGGGGAAACACATACACACAAAGTCTATCATGCATCTCATCTATATCTAGAAGAATATGCTAAGTTTAGAAGCAAAACCTGAAGTACGCTGTCACCGTCCCTTCAAATGCTGCACTGCACCGTCGCCCGCAATGGAGATCTGTGCCTTGGTAACAAGCCCAGATTACTCTTTCTCTTGGGCCACTGGAAAGAGGGTAAGGGACCTAAAATCCCTGGGGCTAGGTGCAGATTGTCCTCCTTAACAAGTCACAGTTAAGTCACGTCTCTGGGGCTTCCTTTAGGAGCACTAATCCCATTCACAGGGACTCCATCCTTATGGCATAATCACCTCCTAAAGGCCCCACCTCCTAACACCGTCACCTTGGGTGTTAGGATTTCAACAGAGGAATGTTGGGAGGGACACAATATTCAGACCACAGTATCAGTCCTCTAAGGATGAATGAGGCTATTAATAAAAACTGACATTATGCTTTGAATATATATACTATCTTATTGATTTCCCATTATAAGAGATATTATAATCTTTTCTACTTTGAGGACAAGTTCTCGCTATGCAGTTCATATGTAGTTTTGTAACTTAGCTACAGTATCTTGACAGAAAAACTATCACTACCACAGTGAATTAAAAATGTCCCAACTACAGAGGCCAGTAGGTGGTGTGGTAGTTAAGGTGTTGGACTCCCACATGGCTGACCATGGTTCCAGACCTCGTGTCTTGAAAATCACACTGGGTGCATGCCCAAAAGCCTGGGAGGAGAATGGAGAAGAAGGGATTATGGTATGGCCATCCTCCCCACTTTCCCTCTGTCTCTCCAGCAAGTGCACTCACCCTATGGCAAAAACCTAAATAAAAAGTCTTATCTGCAAAGCTTTTCTAGATACATAGACTTCCCTCAATATGCCTTTGCAATGAATATCTAATGTCATTCTCAAAGATTTTCTAATCATGTGAACAAACTTAATATCATAAACTGCAAGAGCAAA
>NW_006203953.1:820504-823442 GCF_000334495.1 Tupaia belangeri chinensis
AATAGTCAAAACCCTTTATTTTGCTTCAGACAGACTTGTTGGATACCCTCAGTGTCTCTTCCAATGACTGCAGGTTGGAAGCTCACACTTCAAATTCTGATTGGGTTACGACACTTGGAGGAGACATCCTCTGCCATGTTTCCCCCACCTTTTAGACATTTATGCTCAGCCTAGCTCTCAGCTGGTTAAGTTCACTTTTTAATCCAACTATGAGCCAGAATTCAACATCTCCCTGTAACTTCATTACTATTACTGAATAGTAAGCTAATTAGACGACCAGTGACTGTAACATCTTATCTTACGGCACATCTATGACCTTTATCAACCAACCAACCACTCTGCTTCCATTGCCATTAGAATATTGATTCTCTTACTAATACCTTTCGTCTTTTCTAAGAACATTGATTTCCTGATTTCCTTGGAGATCTTCATTTTCATCACCAAAGAGTCCCCTCAGGCTACCCCTAGAAGCAACATTTCCCCCAGAACAAAATGCAGTTACTTCAAAACCATGAAAAAGGGCCAGCAGGTGGCATGGTGGTTGGGGTACTGGATCCCACATGGCCAACTCTGTGGGTTGAGTCCCAGACCTGGCAGTCTGAAAAATACGCCACACGTGTGTACATGCATGCCCAAAATCCTGAGAGGGGAATACGGGAGAAGAGATGGTGGAACAGCCATCCCTCCCGAGGTGTGGGGAGGAAGTTGGGGATGATTTCTCACATTCCCTATCTCTCTGTCTCTTCCTGGTGAGCACATGCTCCCTATGGGGGAAACACATACACACAAAGTCTATCATGCATCTCATCTATATCTAGAAGAATATGCTAAGTTTAGAAGCAAAACCTGAAGTATGCTGTCACTGTCCCTTCAAATGCTGCACTGCACCGCCGCCCGCAATGGAAATCTGTGCCTTGGTAACAAGCCCAGATTACTCTTTCTCTTGGGCCACTGGAAAGAGGGTAAGGGACCTAAAATCCCTGGGGCTAGGTGCAGATTGTCCTCCTTAACAAGTCACAGTTAAGTCACGTCTCTGGGGCTTCCTTTAGGAGCACTAATCCCATTCACAGGGACTCCATCCTTATGGCATAATCACCTCCTAAAGGCCCCACCTCCTAACACCGTCACCTTGGGTGTTAGGATTTCAACATAGGAATGTTGGGAGGGACACAATATTCAGACCACAGTATCAGTCCTCTAAGGATGAATGAGGCTATTAATAAAAACTGACATTATGCTTTGAATATATACTATCTTATTGATTTCCCATTATAAGAGATATTATAATCTTTTCTACTTTGAGGACAAGTTCTCGCTATGCAGTTCATATGTAGTTTTGTAACTTAGCTACAGTATCTTGACAGAAAAACTATCACTACCACAGTGAATTAAAAATGTCCCAACTACAGAGGCCAGTAGGTGGTGTGGTAGTTAAGGTGTTGGACTCCCACATGGCTGACCATGGTTCCAGACCTCTTGTCTTGAAAATCACACTGGGTGCATGCCCAAAAGCCTGGGAGGAGAATGGAGAAGAAGGGATTATGGTATGGCCATCCTCCCCACTTTCCCTCTGTCTCTCCAGCAAGTGCACTCACCCTATGGCAAAAACCTAAATAAAAAGTCTTATCTGCAAAGCTTTTCTAGATACATAGACTTCCCTCAATATGCCTTTGCAATGAATATCTAATGTCATTCTCAAAGATTTTCTAATCATGTGAACAAACTTAATATCATAAACTGCAAGAGCAAACTAACCTTGCTTTTGGTTATAAAATTCCCGACAAATCATGTTTTCATTTAAAAAAAAATGTGATCAGAATTAGTGATACTTAAAAGGGACATTGGCATGCTGACTTTTTCACTTTACACTGTTTGATGGACATTTAGACAATTCAATTCATATTAGAGTTCTAGAAATAATACTAGTTTAGTGCAGGCATAGATCGGAGGACTGTCTATGGGCCTTGTAGAAAACCAAAGTCCAGGCAGAACATCAGCTAAGTCTGCCCTTAAAGGAAAAAAAGAAAAAAAGAAAAAGTTACGTAGCAAGACATGAAGATCTCAATTATGCATATTGTTTAAAAAGCTGTGTGTGACTTGCATGACCTGCTGAAGACCTTCTTTGGAGTCAAATCATCCAATTTGTTTGGTGGAACTTACATCTAAGTTCTCTGTTACCTAATCCTTTAATAATCAGCTTTACTTTAGGCAACATTTTGGAAAAAAGAATATGGAGGAGATGACAGTTCTCCTAAGCAATCGTCTGATGCTTTTTGCCTTTCTTTTCCAAGAGTATTTACAGTTTGATTTAGTGAGGTATGAGGACTGTCTATCGTGCATAGAGCATAGAGCTGGTAGGACAGTGACAGTTGGGACCAGCAGTTAGCGTAATGGCTATGTCGCCGGACTCCCATGTAGTCGACCGCAGTTTGAGTTCCAGACCCGGTGGCTTAAACTCACGCTGGGCACATGTGCGTGTGTGCCCAAGATCCTGAGCGGAGAATGGAGGAGAAGGGATTGCAGCATGGTCATCCCCCCTGGGGAGTGATTTCTCGCTTTCTGTCTCTCTGTCTGTCTTTCTATAGCAAAATACCTCAAAAAAAATTTTTAAAAAGAGAGTGACAGTTTACCTAACATTGGTGTCTTTTCCTCCAGGTTAAAATATGGACTCATCCATCTATCAACCCTAGGGTAGGGTTTTTTGTTTTTATTTACTTATTTATTTTGCCAAAATATTAGTTTGTACTGAATTTCGGAGACATAGTGTAACTCATTCAAAATCGGAGCTCTAGAGTGATGTGGTCAGTCTTCTAGCTAGATGCTGGCCTTGTGTGCTTTGCATATCAGTTTCCAAACTTCAAGACAAACATCCTTATTTAAAGGAAAGTTTAAACACAAGACCGGTATATAAAAGACATACAAAGTGGAGAATTACGAT
>NW_006203953.1:823462-827541 GCF_000334495.1 Tupaia belangeri chinensis
CCTCCAAAGCTTTCCCCTGCTGAGGCCTATGAAGGAATCCCAGTGGAAGCCCTGCAGTGCCCACTGCCTGGGTTCAAATCAACATACAGAGGGAGACAGAAGAGTTCCAGAGAGAGGAATTCCTGATGATGACTCCTATTAGGGATGGGTATGGATGCAGTGAACTAAATGTGTCACCATGAGCTGTAGCGTTCGTGAGCGTAAGCTGGCAGATTTCTCTCTTTCTATCCCAACAAGTTACCTTCACTCTCATCGCCCAGGCTGCCAACGGCACTGTGTTGTATATTTCCTCTAAAGCTATACGATAGTCCGCAATGCCTCTAATACTCTAATTCTAGAAACAGCTCTGACCCCATGGGCTACTCTTCCATGGGAAAGGAAGAAAACATATTTTGCCTTTTATAATATTTATGAAATTAGCCCTACCTAAACCGTTTGACTTTTATTCTTAATTTCAAGATGATATAAGGTGAAGCTAAAAATCAAAGAGTTAGCGAGTTCTGATACCTTGAAAGGAACACTGGGATTGAAGTTGGACAGCTCCTACCCAATCATGAGATTGATCTCTCCAGTGATCTGTGAGTTTTTGGGTAAGTTAGTCACCTGGTGCAGTCTTCAATATTTTTTTTTTTGAGAGATTTTTGCTATTGGCCATGTGCATTCTCCAGACAGAGAGACAGAAAGCAAGACATAACTCCCCCAGGGGTTGGCCATGCCACAATCCCTTCTCTTCCATTCTCTTCCTGGAATCTAGGGCATGCACGTATATGCACTCAGCATGTATGAAGCCTTCAGATCTGAGACTCAAACCCTGGTCGATCATATGGGAGTTCAATGATGTAACCACTATGCCATCTGCTAGCCCCAGTCCTCATAATTTTTAAAATGCAGAATATAATGGTAAAGTATATTATATTGTTTGGAAGAGTAATATTCAAAATCATCAACAGTGGGACCAGCAGTTGATGTAATGGCTATGTCACTGGACTCCCATATAGTCGACCGTGGTTCGAGTCCCAGACACCGTGGCTTAAACACACAGCGGGTGTGTGTGCATATGTGCCCAAGATCCCGAGAGGAGAGTGGAGGAGATGGGATTGTCGCATAGCCATCCCCCCCAAGGGGGGGGATTCCTCGCTTTTTGTCTCTCTCTTGTCTCGCTCCCTCTGTCTTCCTGGAGAGTGCCCATGCCCTATGTCTTGCTCTCTCTGTCTTCCTGGAGAGTGCCCATGCCCTATAGCAACCCCGCCCCCCCCAAAAAAAAAATCATCAACAGCAACTAAGGCAAGGACATTGTCTAATCAGAATGAATGCTGACAGCAAATAGTCAGGGGCTTCCAGGTGACTTGCCACAGGTCTATCCAAATTTCAGGGATGATAACAAAATCAGGAATGATTACAATGCTTGTTTAATGCATCCTTTTTCACCTTAATATTTGGATATCCTTTTCTCCATAAACTTCAATGCCAGACTATTTGAAAAGTTAATGATAATTAGGAACATGACAATAGTAATACCTGATGCCTACAGAGTTTATTTTATTTTTTCGTAGGTTCTATGCTAAAAGCTTTACATGTGATATCCATTTAATTGTTTTTAGAACTCTAAATGGTAGGTATCATTTTCATCTCCATTTCATGGATTAAAAAAAAGAGAGAGAGTCTCAAAGTGTTAGAGTCACGTGTCCTCATTTGCACAGCTAATCACTGGCCAAACCAGAATTCAAACTCTAGTGTGTGATAACCAGAGCCTGTGCTATCCTGAGTCAGGAAGTAGGATTTCTAAGCAGAAGTTTCGGCAACTCTCAAAAGTTATAGCACATACAAAGCAGGACTTCTATCGTGTGTTATTTTTAAATTGGTTTCACTGACAAGATGAGTTTATTGTACATTTAATGGAAGTTAGGTATCAAGACTCCTCCCTTGCATCAAACCCTGTAATATCTGGAAGTTGCTAAGAGTTGTTGATTGTTATATAGGTGGTCAGAAAAGTCATGACATATTTTTCTCCTTTTCTATGCAAAAATACGTCATGACTTTTCTGACAACCCAATAGCTTGAGTGGGAAATCCAGATGGCCATCAAGAAGTATGTCTACATAAATACTTCTGGAAATAGGCAAAAAAAAAAAAAAAAAAAAAAAAAAAGGAGAGAAGACAAGAATCTGAATCTCTAAAATTCCAGTACTGTCTCATGATTGATTAATTTGCAATAATGCTTGATTAGATACAAATATCCAATTTTGGTTGTGTAATTTTCTTCCTTTCTTGTTCTCTTTTAAAAAAGTCTCTAAAAATATTATATGACCTTTAGGCTGCAGAAAGGTTGTGTCATCCCTGGTCGTGAGTGTTAAGTCCAGACAGGTAGAGGTCGTACACCAAGTTAGGCAGTTTCTTCACTCCTCTCTGTTTAGCATCTCTTTCTGATTTATTAACTCTAAGTTAGTTTCCCTTTCTATGATGTCCCTGCTATCAACATTTTCTCCTATCTGAGCATTTGAACCATTTATCTAAGATAACTTCCCAACCGCTAGATAGAGCAGCTGCACCTCAAAGATGGCTGTGTCTGATCTGCCCATCACTTATCATCAATGCCAAGTTCAACATCTGACACAGAGTGTGGAATAGCTCAATAAATATTTACAGAATGGTAGAATTTGCTGCTCCTTTCTTGGATGTACTCATATGGTTTTTGAGTAGTGGGAAACTCAGAATACATCCCTGAATTTGAATAAGTCATATAAGAAACACATTGTTTATGTGAACAATACAAAGCAATAGGAAAAGAAAACTTTGAAATGTAGTAACATAGTTGTTGGTAAAATACAGTTTAGCTTCCTCCAACACAAACACCAGGAGTCACCAAGCATTGATTTACCAAAAATGAACACATTTCCTATGGAGCAAAACACATTTTTTAAAGAACAAACTCTAACTTAAACCTTTGGTTTTATGACAACTCCCAAGACTTTGTGTCAGGAATTTAAGTAGATCAAATGGCCAACTAGGAGATGAAGATTGAACAATCTTAACTTTTTGGCTGCTCTTAAGGGAATAGCATGTATCTTTCAGAGCACCTTGCAAGACAGTTTGATATGTGTCTGTAGTTTCTTCATGCCTCTCTGGGTTCTTTTGGATCAATACTTGTCCAAACCTTGTCTGTGGTTTAATAGAATCATAGAAACATAGAAGTCAAGATTAGATGAAACCCTGGAGATCATCCAATTTAACCTCCCACCCCATAGGAATTCCCTCCGTAGCAATCCTGAAAACTAGTGAGGGAATTTTACTAGGAAGACTTCCAGAATTGGGGGAGCTCCAAATATAAGAAAAGTTTGCTTTTTTTCCTATTTAGTTTCTCACAAGTTTCACCAATACCTGCATCCTTCTCATTGATTCATATTCAATACTGTTTTGCCTTCTAAAACGACGTAAGATATTCTCCTTTGCTACGTAATAATTTATCAGCATTGGAAGATGGCTATTATGCCTCTTCTCAGTCCTTCCTTCAGGTATAGACATCTAACTTTTTAAAAAATATTTTAAATTAATGTAATAATTAGACATACTCACAAGTACAGTATGATATGTTCATCCAATTTTGCACCAGTTTTGTAGATTTTCCAGATTCTGATTGTTATTATCAAGTTGGCCCAATGCACCTTAGACAAATCTTTAGTTATGGTTACTTGCAGATGGGCCTCTCTACAAGCAAATAGGTCATATAACTAACCAACTTTAGGATAATGTGCTATTAAAATAATACCAAAGCTATGCCTATTTATCCTAAAACATTTCCTTGATTTCCCAATTTTGCACGGATTTGAATACCTCCTCAAGGAGGGCATCTTTTTCAATCCCCCTCCCAACATGGAGGTTTAATGGGCAACAAAGAACCTCTGGGAAAATAGAGCCAGGCCAAGGAGTTTTTGCTATTTCTGCCTAGCAGATGTGGTCATTGGGATTCCCCCATTACCAACCCTGTGCTTCATTTTCATATGGCCTATCTTCCAAAAAGGAGATTTTAATTCTTTCCTTTTTTTTTTTTTTTTGGGGGGTTTTCCTTTAGGGGGGGGGTGC
>NW_006203953.1:827928-840361 GCF_000334495.1 Tupaia belangeri chinensis
TTTTCGCTATAGGGCGCGTGTGCTCGCCAGACAGACAGAGAGAGACATAGAGACAGAAAGCGAGAAATCACCCCCCAGAGGGGATGGTCATGCCGCAATCCCTTCTCCTCCATTCTCCTCTCGGGATCTTGGGCACGCACACACACGTACCCGGCGTGAGTTTTAAGCCACTGGGTCTGGGACGCGAACCGCGGTCGACTACGTGGGAATCCAGCGACATAGCCATTACGCTAACTGCTGGTTCCCTCTCCTTCTTTACTTTTATATATTAGCATCTGATAACTGACGTTATTGCCATATCTCGACTTGAAAGAAAGAACTTCTATAACTTGGCTTTTCTTTATTATGTGCAGATACAATAAGTAGATAAAATTTCGAGGTGTAATGAGAAAAGGTTTTGAAATATAGCAAAAAAAGGCTTTCATAAATATTTATCCAGCAAAACTATGGATTATGAGGGCCAGATGGTGGTGCAGAGGTAATGCAACTCGACCCACATGAGAAGGTTCCAGGTTTGCTTGATTCCTAGGGCTGCTGGTGATCCAGGTCAACTAAGGCTGGGGCGGGGCCATGCTGTGAAGACCCTGTTGGGACACTTGTCACTCTGTTTCTCTCTCTTACACATACTTTCTCTCAAAGTAAATAGAAAATAGATAAAACCAAAGAAGATTATTCCTAATTTCTTATATTTCTTAATAACAAAACACCATTTTATTGCTTTTAATAAAAAGCACATTAATTATGGGTATCGTATAATGTTAAACACATGTAGATAATACAGAATACAAATGAAGGTAGTTAGCATATCCACCAGCTCAGATATTTATCATTTCTTTGTGGTTAGAGCATACAAAATCTTCTCTTCTATTTTGAAATATAGAGTGTATTATTGCTCATTATAATCTCCTACTCTGGGACACTAGGACTTATTCCTTCGATTTAAGGGTAACTCCATACCTATTGATCAATCTCTCACTATCTTCTTACCCACTGCTCTTCCCAGTCTCTGCTAATAACTATTCTGCTCTCTACTTTTATGAGATCAGCCTTATCAGATTGAGAGCAGGGGCATGTGGTAATGGTCCTTTACTGCTCGACTTACTTCACCCAGCCTAATGTCCTCTAGGATCATTCACAATGTCCCAATGAAAGGATTTCATTCTGTTTTACAGTTGAACAGTAGTACCGTATTTTATCTTTCCATTCTTCACTTAGGTTGATGCCATGTCTTGACTATTGTGAATAGTGCTGCAATAAATATGGGTGTGTACACATCTCTTCAACATACTGGTTTCATCTTTGGATACATTCCCAATAGTGGAATTGCTGGTTCCATTTTTTAAATGTGTTTAAGGAGTCAGGCTAGCAGGTGGTGTGGAGGTTAAGACGGCTGTATCCCACATGGTCAACTTCACATTTTGAGTCCCAGATCTGGTGACTTGAAAATCACACCGGATGCTTGTGTGTGTGCATGCCCAAAATTCCAAGAGGAGAATGGAAGAGAAGGGACTGCAGCATGGCCACTCTGCCAAGGAGTGATGTCTTTCTCTCTCTTTCATAAGTGCACCTGCCCTGTAGCTAAAAGAAAAAAAAAAAAGAAAAGAAAAGAAAAGAAAAAATAGAGGAATTGTCCCATACTTCTTTTCATCATGAGTATATTAATTGATATTCAAACCAAGTGTACGAGAGTCCCCCTTTTTCCATCTTGTATTGTAACCAGTATGTGTACTTTTTTTCTGATAATAGTCATTCTATCTGGAGTGAGATGATATCTCAATGCATGTTTTTACTTGCATTTTCTTGGTGATTTGCAATTTTGAGCATTTTTCATATACTGCTGACCATTTTTATGTTCAATTTTGAGAAATGTATATTCAATTCTTTTGCTCATTTTTTTTCTATTATTTGTTTTTTTGTTTTCACTATTGAGTCATTTGCATTCCTTTTAGATTCTGAATATTAACCACTTGTCAGATGTCTGATTTACGAGCATTTTCTCCTATTTCATAGGTTGTCTTTTCATTCTGTTGACTGTTTTTTATGCTGTGTAAAGCTTTTTTATTTAGCACAATCCCATTTGTCTATTTATTCTTTCTTTCTTTTCTCTTATGCTTTTGAGGTCATATCAAAAAAAAAAAAGAAAGAAAGAAAGAAAGAGAGAAAGAGAGAAAGAAAGAGAGAGAAAGAAAGAGAAAAAAAGAAAAAGAAATCTTTACCCAGGCCAATGTCATAAAGCATTTATCCCATGTTGGTTCATTTCTTGTTCTGATGTCTTTACTCCAATTTAAGGTGACTTTTGTTAAGTGCTGAGAGATAGGGGTCTAGTTTTATTCTCTCATGTGTGGATATCCACCATTCCTAACACCATTTACTGAAAAGACTGCCGCTTCTCTATTCTGTGTTCTTTCTGTCTTTGTGGTATACTTGGTTGTAAATGCTTGGGTTTACATATGAGTTTTCTATTCTGTTTCATTGATCTATATGTCTGAATCAGTACCATTCTGATTTTGTTAATATTGTTTATGGATATTTTTTAAGTTGGATATTGAGATGTCTCTGGTTTTGTTCCTTTTGCTTGAAATTGCTTTGACTATTTGGGATCTTTCATATGAATTGTAGCATTGTTTTCCTATTTCAGTGAAAAGTGTCAAAGGGTTTTTAATAATCATAGTTTTTGATAGAAATGACATTAATTCTGTAAAATGCTTTGGGTGGTATGGACATTTGAACAGTATTAATCTTCCAGGCCATGAACATAGTGTGTGTTTCCATAAAAATATCAACATTTATCAGTGGTTTTTTTTTTTTTCTGCTAAGTTAAAAACTAAACAAATAAGAGACACAAGGAATGCCTTTCCCTGGCCTCATTCAGCAAAATATGTCCACATAACTAAACTTTGGCCAGTGAAATGTAAGTGGAGTTATTCTGGGAATGACAAGGACATCATTTTTTAATTTAAAAAAATTTTTAGGCTTTTGCCATAGGGCATGTGCACTCACTAGAGAGAGAGAAAGTTAGAAATACCCCCCTCCTCCATGAGGGTATGGCATAGGGAACAATCCCTTATCTCTCATTCTCCTGGGATTTGGGCTATGCATGCACATGCATCCTACATGATTTTTAAACTACCAGCCAGGTCTGAGATTCAAACTATGGTGGACCATGCGGGAAGCCAGCACCTTCATCATGTGCCACCTGCTGGCCCCAACAAGGATGTCTTTTTAAAAAGAGGAAGATGATACACATCTTTCTACTTTCTCCAACCTGCTTTCTGAAACACAGCCTCTACATCTTGTGTTTTACCTTTGGTCTTGGGTTATAGGGACAACCACACAACCCTGGAATGCAAGAACAGAGGCTGGACGAAGCCCACGTCCTTGATGGCATCACAAGGCTACCAGAGCAAGCTTTCGGTGCCAGTGCTCACTCCTCCTATGTAGCAGGTTACAATCACGAGATGCAGGAGACTTGAAAGAGTGCTGTGTGAGGACCAGTGCTCACCACAGATGAGTAATGCCTACCTTTCCTTCGGAGTGTCCTAAATACCCGTAGAGGTTGCTCATGGATTACTTCCTGTGTCATTTTTTGAGTCAAACACTGACTTTCAAGTGTTGTGAATTTATGCATTCTATCTCATTTCATTGAACACACATTATAAACAGAATTACACTCATTTTATTAATGACATATAACATTTCATTGTTTCTCACCAACTACGTATGCGCACCAACCATGCTCACAATCCGCATAGTTAGTAGTGGATGGATGTGGGTCTAGAATGTAGACCTTCGCCTACATTACAGATACATGATACAAAATTAGGCAGGAAAAACTCTCTCATTCTAAACCTTTAAAAGGCAATATTACATTCCAACTTTATCAATGAATTTGGGCTACGGAGCTGTAAATTAGTTTACTGCCAGATTCCTTTCATTTATACACCTAATAAGGCATCTGAAGATTTTTTGTTGTTGTTGTTCATAAGGAATCAAAACATTTTTATATTACATAGTTCTATGTTCTTAATTCAGTGATGAGAAAAAGTGGTAAAAAGAGGTAAATATTTATCATTTATTTTTTCATCTTAAAATATGTTTTATAATCAGGGTTCAAGAGAAATGGTTATATATCTCCTTAGTGGTTTTTATATTAATATGCTTCCCTTTGAGCACCATAAGGCTCAACTGAAAAAGCCGTGCGGGCTATGAGAACAGTAGATGCCAAAGCTGAGCCCACAAGCCTGTCTCTGGTATTACCCCACTTGTGTTCTCGGCTAGCTTATTTCCTACTATGGTGGCTTAGATTGCAAAATCACAACATTGGGTGATTTAAATACAGTTGTTTTTCTGAAAACTAAGATCTGGGGCCAGCAGGTGGTGTGGTGGTTAAGGAACTGGACTCCCACATGGCTGAACCTGGTTCGAATTCCGCATCTGGTGGTGTGAAAATCACATTGAGCACATGCACATGCATGCCTAAAATTCCAGGAGAATGAGAGAGAGGGGATTGTAGTGTGGCTTTCTTTTCTGGGGGGGTGATTTCTCACTTACCCTCTCACTGTTTCTCTGTCTCTCTCCTCTCTGGTGAGTGAAACTGCCCTCTTGCAAAAACCTTAAGAAAAAAAGAAGAAAAGGAAAGAAAAAACCCAAGGTCTGAAATCATGTTTACAAGTAAAAATAAGTGAGTGATATCTCATTTTAAATATTCTTATAGCCACTTAAAAATGTTTTTGTTTTTTTTTTTTGAGAGATTTTCACTGTAGGGCACGTGCGCTCGCCAGACAGACAGAGACATAGAGACAGAAAGCGAGAAATCACCCCCCAGGGGGGATGGTCACGCCGCAATCCCTTCTCCTCCATTCTCCTCTTGGGATCTTGGGCACGCACGCACACGCGCCCGGCGTGAGTTTTAAGCCACCGGGTCCGGGACACGAACCGCGGTCGACTACGTGGGAATCCAGCGACATAGCCATTACGCTAACTGCTGGTTCCCGCCACTTAAAAAAGTTTTAAAAGAAATACATGCAATCAGTTTTTAAAAAAATTATTTATGTAACTTTGCTTATTATTATTATTTTTAATTTGGTATTGGGCATGTACACTCACCGGAGAGAGACAAACAGAGAGAGAGAGAGAGAGAGAGAGAAGGAAAAGTGAGAAAGCAAGCCATCAGGTCCAAGACTTGAACTATGATTGGCCATGTGGGAGTCCAGAACCTCAACCATCATGTCACCCAGGTGTAATAAATTTTAATGATGTATTTCAGTTATCACAGTACATCTGGAATACTCTCACTTTAACATGCATTCAGGTTAAAACAGTAACGAGATATTTTAAATCCTAACTTCTCAGAATCTGACATGCACCTTATATTTCTAGCACACTGCAATTTGAATGAGCCACATAGCAAGTGTCCAATAACCACATCAGCTGAACAGCCTGGGTCAACTATGGCCAGGCATCCTATAGAGTTCTAAGGAGTCACCACGTTTCTGCACCGAGTGGAGAGGGATAGAAGCAACAGCAGGGGCTAGAAACTGGAAGGGACTCTTCCCCAGTCTCTCAGAACATTTAATAGCCAGTAGAGTATGGGCACTGGCCAATCAAAACAGACACTGGCCTTGGGACCAGCAGATGGCGTAGCAGTTATGTCACTGGACTCCCACATAGCTGCTGCAGTTTGAGACCTGGACCTGGTGGCTGGAAAATCATGCCAGGCTCATGTGCATACATACTCAAGGTCCCGGGAGGAGAATAGAGAAAAAGGGATTGCAGTGTGGCTATCTTCCTGGGGAGGAGATTTCTCTTTCAATTTCTCTTTCTCTTTTTTCTCTGGTGAGTGCATGCCCTCTAAGGCAAAAACCTCATAAACATATAGACACTGGTCTCACCAGAATAAACATTATTCCAGCTAACTTGCACCAGGGTACATAGTTCAAGTTAAATGTAACTTTATGGCTATGGGTCCTTTCAGAAAAACCAAGAGTCACTAAGAGTCAACCAAGTATTCTTAATTAATCCTTTGGTAACTGGCTGCCCCGATATACAATTCTCTTCATCTTTGGGGTCCTGCATGTTTCTATTTGCTGTAATCTCCCAAGTTGCACAGGAAGTGCAATGTGATTACTGCTTGTACTATATTTGTAACGAGAGGGCGGGAGAGAGGTAGGCCTTTCTGACAAGCTTCTCTGTGACACGAGTCGCCTGCTCCAGCTCCCCAGGTAGCTAGGATGACTGGTACAGGTGATCTCCTCTGGCCTGCTCAGGTTGGTCTGCGGACCAAACCGGCCTCCCATGTGGCTCCAGCCTCAAGAACCGAGCACGACAACTTTTCCAGCATGTTTTGGCCTACACTAGAATGTCTACATGAGAAAAACGTGGGCTGGCCCTGTGGTAGTAAAAACTAAAGCTTTTTCTTTCTTTTTCTTTTTTTCCCCTTTATTGCAAAACAGGATCTTGCTTGGTGGCAACCCTCCTGTCTCAACCTCCCAGGTGAGACTACAGGTCCTACACACCTCTGTGCCTGCCTGCTGCACAGATGGGATTTCACTGTGTCTCTAGGCCAACCTTGAGCCTGTGATCCTCCTGCCTCGACCTCCCGGAATCAATGGGACTACAGGTGTAGACCACCACCTGCATCTTCCAAGTTGGACTGGGACTCGAACCCAGGTCTTCCTTGTGGTCCCAGCCTGTAGAACACAGAATCTTAGTAGTGTGCATCACCTCATTCCGGTCAAAGAATGGAAGCTCTGAAGCTTTATTGGAATAGTATTTTGTATTCATTTCAGTATAACCAACCTAACTGTTAGTTTAAAATGTGGAAAGGGGGTTAATAAATTTGGAGGTTGGGCATAAATGTACCTCAGTACGCAATTAAAGAATTGAATTACTACTGACTAAATGGATGATGAATGAGTGTCTGCTATGGAAATAACTGCCTCATAAAAATGTCAATTCATGATTCTCACCAGGTGCCTCATATCAAGGGCATAGGATCCTTTCCAATCACGTGACACATCTCGCCTAAAACTGTCCCCGTTTTACACTTTCACAACCAATTACTGATAAAGCCACTAACCTGTCTTCTGATAACTGAGTGATTAACAAGTATTCACTTGAGATCGTCTAGAGAGTATTGAGAACTACCTGGATTACTATTTGGTATTTCCTATCTCCAAAGGGAAAAAAAAATACCACAGAACAGAGAAGGACATGGATGGAATTGCAAGAAACTCTTGGTAGACATAAGATGGTTAAATCTAGGTAAGAGGAAGAAACAGTGAACAGGAATAGAGTAATACCAGGTGACATATATAAGGACAATTTAAAAAAAGAACTTTTAAACCATGCTCTTCCTCTTCTTATTATCTGCTTCATGCTATTGCAGTGCCAGTAAGAAGCCAAGGCTGGACACAGTGGGGGTAAATTAGGACAATGCTGCCCTCTTACTGTGGACTATGGGCCAACAGTAAGTATAAATAGGCTAGAAATAGCCTTAGCATTCACACCACACACATAAAATTGTACCATCAAACGTCCAAGGAGTCATTCATTTCTATCAAATAAAACAGCTTTTTAAAAATATATAGAAGACAGAAACTATTGCTTTCAATGCTATTCAGTATTATAAATTTGATACCAATTACTTACAGAGATGGCTCTATATTTGGCAAAGGATGACAAAGAAAATTTGAAAATGTTGCAACAAGTATGTAGAAATGCCAGATAAAATATTACCAGTTTAAAATGAATAATTTACATCACAAAAAAGAGATATTTTTCAGTGCCAGGAGGAAAAGAAAGGGAAAAGAAACAGAATCCATTATATGAATTAAGGATGCAGCAATCCCAGAGAAGTGTGCAGGTTTGGGGGATAGGGCAGGGAATTGATGTTCATTCTTATTTAAAGCTTCACAGAAACAAAGGAAGTTGGTTCTGCATGAGGAACTGCTGACACCCTACATAAAGCTACAATGCCAGTAGGGCTTTGCCTCTTGTAAAAAGAAAAAAATAGAAGCATTCATCTACTACTATAGAAAATCAAGGACAGACGTAACGACCAGAGATTTGGGATGGAGAATTATGGATCCCATTAAAATTTCAGGTTTCCTGCTTGTGCAATATAAGTTTAAATACACAATATCTATGTGGCCTTAGAAGCAAAAATTGAGCATAAATCTATTATAAACTGGTAAAACACTTATAAAAATTAGCAAGGCTATCAAAGAGTGATCCTTACAAAAGCAAAAACAAAAAAAACTCAGTAAAAAAAAAACCTCACTTTATAATAATACAAAATATTCATACAATAGTCCTGCCACAAATAAAAATCATCAGACATAGGTGAAACAAAATCACTTTTTTTTTAGAGGTTTTTGCGAGCGCTCACCAGAAAGACAGAGAGAGACAGAGAGATAGAAAACAAGAAATCACCCCCCAGGGAGGATGGTCATGCTGCAATCACTTCTCCTCCAGTCTCCTCTTGGGATCTTAGGTATGCACACACATGTGCGCAGTGAGAGTTTAAGCCATGGAGTCTGGGACTCGAACCACAGTCGATTACATGGGAGTCCAACAACATAGCCATTACACTAACTGCTGGTCCCCCAAATCACTTTTTTTTCATTGAAAAAGAAACCACAAATTAAACACTATATAAAATATGTTTATGCATATTGTAGACATAAAATGATTTAATAAAAATGAAGAAAATAATCAAGTATCTAAACTAAAAACACAAAAAATTGAAAAAATAGAACTTTAAAAGTAACAATTGTGGTATAAAAATCTTTTTGTTGTTGTTGTTGTTGGAGAGGTTTTTGCTATAGGGAGTGTGCGCTTGCCAGACAGAGAGAGACAGAGAGAGACAGAAACAGAAAGCGAGGAATCACCCCCCAGGGGGCATGGCCACACCACAATCCCTTCTCCTCCATTCTCCTCTCAGGATCTTGGGCACGCATGCACATGTGCCCGGCATGAGTTTTAAGCCACCGGGTCCAGGACTCGAACCATGGTTGACTATGTGGGAGTCCAGCTACACAGCCATTACGCTAACTTCTGGTCCCTAAAAATCTTTATTAGACACTATTGAAAGTAATGTTTGAGAACTGGAAGATGGAGTTGAGGAAGTAGCTCATAGTCTATCACCATCAAATAAATGTGTATGAAATTTTAAAAAGGAAAGTTATTAAAATCATAATTTGTATAGAAAAAAACAATATTACTCTAAAAGGAGTCGATAAAAGAGGATATAGGGAAATTTTCTAGAATAATATGTAAGGAATTGATGGATTCACTCCATAAAACTGATTATAATTTCCCACATTAAGGGGCACAGTAAATCTTGAAAAAGATAAAAGATAAAACATATTAAAAAGCATATTGTGGGACCAGCAGTTGCGTAATGGCTATGTCGCTGGACTCCCATGTAGTCGACTGCGGTTCATGTCCCGGACCCGGTGGCTTAAACTCACGTCAGGCACATGTGCATGTGCGCCCATGATCCCGAGAGGAGAATGAAGGAGAAGGGATTTCTCGCTTTTTATCTCTCTGTCTGGCGAGTGCACGAGCCCTATAGCAAAAAAATCTAAAAAAAAAAAAAAAGTATTTTTATGGGGACCAGCAGGTGGCATGGTGGTTAAGGTGCTAGACGCTCCCACATGGCCAACCACGGTTTGAGTCCTGGACCTTGTGGCTTGCTTTCTCACTTTCCCTCTCTCACTCTATCTCTCTATGTCTCTCTCTGGCCAAATTAAAATATGTGAATGAATAAATAAAAAATTAAATAAATAATTCTTTTAAAAAAAGCATATTATAGTAGATTTATGTGGAATTTCCTCAATAAGTACTAAAAACAAAAAGTATCTTTAAAACAACCAGAGGGAGGGAAAATAGGTTATATACAAATGAAGAACAAATAGTATGACAAGAAAATGTTTAATGGTGATAAAAAAATTAGACAACAATAAAAATAAGGAGATTTTAAAAAGTAAACTTAAAGTTATTATCCAAGCATTACTTCACACTAGGAAAAAAAAAACACTTTTTTTAGACAAAGGTAGCTGATTAGTAACATACTGAAGGAAGATATTTTCAATATCTAAAAAAATAGTAATTATAAATAAAAGACTAACATAAAGAACTTCTGCAACTGTTTACCAAGAATACAATAAGCTCACTATAAAAATAATGGGCATTGTGTATAAATAAGCTTTTTACCAAAGAAAAATCCAAATGGCTAATAAATACAGAATAAATAAATTCACACTTTCTAATAATCAGCAAAATAGCAGTTAAAACACTGAAATAGCATTCAATACCACTCAGACTGGCAAATTTGAAAGAAACGTTCAAATAAAATGTAAGATAGGATGTAAGTAATTGGAATCATTAGGGAGAGAATATATTGGCATATCTACTCTAGAGATCAAAGTATTTTAGAGGTAAAAATATTAAATACAGCTATCTCTATTGTATTAGGTTGTAAGAAAAGTCGACGTATTTTTTTCTATGGTTTTCTATGCAAAAATGTATCATGACTTTACTGACAATGTAATATATATCTCAGTAAAAGTTGTGCAGTATATGTTGTCATGAGACACTTAGCAGTCTTTTCTTATGTTAATGAAAACAATAGATAAAAACAATTTAGATTTTTACAAAAATAGGGAAATGGATTAAAAAATTGTATAAATGCATACCATGGAATAAAATTCAATAATCAGGAACAATAAAAAATAGTCATGAGTTTGGCAAACTGGTCAGATCCAAAAAGAATATTTAAGAAAAATTTAAGGAAAAAAAAAAAACATTAGAGTGAAATAGAGAGAGAGAAGATGAGAAATCACCCCCCAGGGGACTAGCTACATAAATGGTCCTTGGCCTCAAGGATTTTATATTGCATTTGAGGAGATAAACCTCATAGTCATAAAGAATGAAGGGACCAGTAGGTGGGTAAAGGTTATGTCACGGGACTCCCATGTAGTTGATTGCATTTGATGTTCTGGACCTGGCAGCTTAAAATTCACACCAGTCACATGTGCATGAGTGCCCAAAATCCTGAGAGGGGAAGTGAAAGCAGCTGGGCCATCCCCGCTGGAGGGTGATTTCTCACTTTCTGTCTCTGTCTCTCTCAGTCTCTCCACCTAGTGCATCTCTTGCTGAAAAACAAAACAAAACAAAACAAAACAAAACAAAACAACTTCCTATTACCCTCTTTTCTTTCTCTTTCTCACTTTCTTTTTCTGTCTCTTTTTGGTTTTTGTTTTTGCCAGAGAGCAATATGAAATCCCAGCACAACTGCAACTCCAGAAGAGGTTCAAAGCCTGCTAGTTGAACAAAATAAAATTTTTTGCCATAGAACAATATGAAATCCCAGCACAACTGCAGGCCCAGAAGAAGTTCAGAGCCTGCTAGTTGAACAAAATAAAATAAATACATCACAGAACCTTAGGCCACACAGAGGAACACAGCCACGGCTGCACACTGGGACTCCCTTAAGAGCTGTAAAATGCATGGGTGTCAAGCCTGACCCCAGACACTGACCCATACATCCGGTAGAACAATATGAAATCCCAGCACAACTGCAGGCCCAGAAGAAGTTCAGAGCCTGCTAGTTGAACAAAATAAAATAAATACATCACAGAACCTTAGGCCACACAGAGGAACACAGCCACGGCTGCACACTGGGACTCCCTTAAGAGCTGTAAAATGCATGGGTGTCAAGCCTGACCCCAGACACTGACCCATACATCCGGGAGTAGCCATGGCATTGGGTCTGTTGTGAAATTTTCTCTGCTCATTCGAACCTGCAGCCAGAGCCCAGAACCAGGGAGCTAGTGGAAGATGGGTGTGGGGTGGAGTGATTGCACAAGCTGCAGGGCCTGGAGTGATGACTAGCCTTTCCCTCATTACGAGGGAAATAAAAGGGATTTACCACCATGTTTTAGAAGAGATGACTCTTCCTAATTATGTGAGGAGTGTGAGGGGAGTGGAGGGGGTCACAGCTGCAGCCGTGATTGGCACCTGCTTGTGATCGGCACGGGCTGGACAGCCAGTCCTCACATCAGCACTCTGAGAAACAACTCCTGTTTCAAGACGACAACGTTGTAGGCTAAAGCCTTGCCCTTAAAGTGCAGGCCACAGACCTGCTGCATTAACATGGCCTGGGAGCCTGCTGGAAATCCAGAATCTCAGCCTCCACGCCAGCCGCCTAAATGAGAACCAGCACTTTTCCTACTAACGAGGCGATTGGTATCTACATAGCCGTGTGGGAAATAGTGTGCTGGGTTACTCATCATTCTCAAGCTTGGATGTTCATTAAAATCACCTTGAAACCTACTAAAAAAAAAAAAAAATCTGATGTCTGGCCATGGAGGTTTTCAGAGGCTCCTTCAGGTGTGGCAGTTTGAGAAATGACATAGGCCCAAAGTTC
>NW_006203953.1:840623-842856 GCF_000334495.1 Tupaia belangeri chinensis
CATCACCTCTTATCAATGATCATTTTGAGAGCTGAATACTTCTGATGGTGGTGATTATATTTCTTAATTCTTTATATACCTTTTCACTCCAGCATCCAGCCCAGAACAAGGTAAATACTGTTGCTATATAAATAATGTGTAGTTAAATACACATTGCTATTGAAGCCATAAGATATGCACTTATTGCACCAAAGAAATCATTCTTTGCCCTTTCAAGCTAAAACTCAAATTGCACATCAGTATTAATAGACAAAAGACGTTAAACTTTATCTTTCTTGCTGTGATTGATGAATGCAAATTATTTCTCTTATCAAGACAAAGCCCGTCTGTAATTTTATTTTGAATGTGATAAAATAATGAAGACTAAAACCTAAATTTCCCAGTGTGTAAATGGTGTGAAAATAAGCTTCATATTTATTCATTAGCCGTCACGGTGACTACATCCCAAGATTATTTTTTGGTATAGAATTAAACTTTACAAACAGCCAGAACATCTCACTCAATAGCTGATTCACAGTAAGATCATTATCTTATTATAATAAATACCTGGATAAACAATATTTAAATAAGCACAGTCCTGCTTTACAGATTATTTTTCCTGAGGATATTGTAATCACTATTGTTCCATAATAATGCCAGGCAATGAATAGAATTGGAGTTTATGAAAAGAATTTGAATTATTTTTGCCAGGCACTGAGCAACAGATTGTCTTGTACTGGCATTCGGATTTCATTAGCCTATAATCAGGTTTTTAAATCTCAGACCATAAGATAAAAGTGAGCTACTGCGAAGGTTAGAGGCTATCACATAGACCTGCCCACATTGCTTTTAGGTAAATGTGAATAAACACGCAATCTAAATATTTGCAAATGTAGTGGATTTAGAGAGAAATGTTTTAAGATACTTCCCTGTTAGGTTTATCTGTAGATAAAGCCGAGTATGGTAAGACAGACAGTAAATATGTCTTTAAAAAAACAACAACAAAACTGGGACCAACAGTTGGCGCAATGACTATGCCCCTGGACTTCCATGTAGTCGACTGCGGTTCAAGACCTGGACCCAGTGGCTTAAACTCACGCCAGGCATGTGTGCATGCATGCCCAAGATCCCTAGAAGAGAATGGAGGAGAAGGGATTGCGGTGTGGCCATCCCCCTGGGGGGGTGACTTCTTGCTTTCTGTCTCTCTGTCTCTGTCTTTCTGGCAAGTACATGTGCCCTATAGCAAAAACCTCCAAAACAACAAAACAAAGTGCAATGCAGCTGGACCCACACGAGAAGGGTCCTGGGTGGGCACCCCTGATTCAGACCGACTCAGACTGCGACTGGCGTGGGGATGACAATCTGGGGGGCCTTTATGGGAGTGCTTGTCTCTCGCTCTCTCTCATACAAAAAATTAATTTAAAAAGAAAAAAAATCCAGGAAACTAACAAGGCAAAAATTTCTCTTTCCTTTTATAATTCCTCACCTGATGTAGGGACCTGGCAGCTTTTGTTTGTGTAACTATTTAACCATCCATTCCTAAAACATTTGTCAAGTTCTGAGTTCAAGAACTGGACCTCCATGTGGAAAACCTCGGCCCTGAGGGTCCAGAAGGTCCTAAACCGGAAGGGAAAGTTGCACAGGGAGGTGTGGTCACCTCGATGGTGGAGAGCTCCGACTGCAGCCTCAGGATAGGTGCAGCCTGGATTCACAATGCCCTCCTCTCGGGGCAAAGTCAGAGGCATGGAATGCTGTGGGAAACTCTGGACACGAGGTGACGCAGAAGGTCACACAGAACAACTTGCACAGGAGAGAGGCCTAGAAGACATGTCCGATGGGGGAGACTAATGGACAGTTTGTTATGAACGCTTGCGGGTGTTTCCTTCAGGAGCTGAGTCCGCAGAAGCAAGGCCAGCTTGCGGCCCTGGTGTTGGGAGAGCTCCACTGCCTGCAGAGCTGTGATGTGGTTACAACTCCTCGTTCACAGGGGGGTCAGCCAGAGAAAGGGCAGAAAATGGAGTTTTTGCTCTGGAATGTTTCACCCAAGGCAAAACGGAGAGAGGGGTTACTGCGTGGCCATCCTCCCCAAGGGAAGATTTCTCACTTTCCCTCTCACTGTCTCTGTCTCTGTCTCTCTCTCCAGCAAGCACATGTGCTCCAGTGCAAAAACCTCTAAAAGAAAGGCAGTAGCGAAAGCCAAGGATCCTACGAACTTACTGTTTGCTAACATTGCTGTAGAGGTTACAGCACATCC
>NW_006203953.1:843444-875739 GCF_000334495.1 Tupaia belangeri chinensis
AAAGTGTGCATAGGCCCCGACGGCTGCTCAGGGCCCAGTACCGTCCCACAGCCAGTTCACCCTCTCGGGAGCCTCCTGTGAAAAACAGGGGAGGGTAGAGACTCCCGGAGGCTTCGCACCCGCATTGCCTGGCTTTGAGTCCAGTTCACTTCCTAGCTGGACAGCCTGGCAACGTACTTGCTGGGTGGCTCCGTGGCCCCAGGGATGCATCGTTAAAAGGGGATGATAAAAACAGCGCTTCCTGGAGCCCTGGAGAGGATTAATTTGCATGAAATTACTTAGAACATATCAAATCTTCACTGTTTTATTATAGGTTTTTCTATGTTCTGGTAACTTCATTTCTTTCTTTCTTTTCTGGTTTTTGCCATAGGGTGCATGTGAAGAGAGAAGAGAGACGGAGAAAAAGTGAAAGGGGGAAAGTGAGAATTTACCCTCTTCCCCAGGCTGATGGCCATGCTGCAATCCCTGCTCATCCATTCTCCTCTTGGGATTTTTGGACATGCATGCATATGTACCTGGAGTGATTTTCAAGCCACCAGATCTGGGGCTCAAACTGCGGTCAGCCATGTGGGAGTCCAGCACCCTAGCTGTAAGGTCTGGGGGAAAGGAAAAGAAACATGGCGGAAACATTCCCTCCAGTAGGAACTTTCCTGTTGTCCACACCTGGCTGCCATCACCAAGGGACTTTCTGCCCTTCAGCATTTGGTGCACCCGCCAAAGTTGAACACAAACAGCAGACTTCATTGGCCACACAAGGACTCATGGCGAGCACCTATTGGACAACGGCCCTTTAAGAATGGAAAGGAAAAGAAACATGGCGGAAACATTCCCTCCAGTAGGAACTTTCCTGTTGTCCACACCTGGCTGCCATCACCAAGGGACTTTCTGCCCTTCAGCATTTGGTGCACCCGCCAAAGTTGAACACAAACAGCAGACTTCATTGGCCACACAAGGACTCATGGCGAGCACCTATTGGACAACGGCCCTTTAAGAATGAGCAGCTCCACCCCCACCCCCCGCCTCTGACCAGGCCTAGACTGAGGGACCTCACTGGAGAGCGCAGAATAAATTATGCTGCTTTGATTAAACCCCAAAGCCTGACTCTGGTATTTTCGTCTTTGCCGCCCTGACTTCACCGGCACTCCCAAATCAAACCTAACACTAACCACTACACTACCTGCTGTCCCCACTTCGTTTTTTCAGGTAAGTGAGACTAAGTGAAAACTCCTAGCAAGTGTTTGCACAGTGTAGTTTATACGGGTGATACATACTTAACCATCCAGAGGATATTATACGTATATGTTATCGATTCTTTTAAACTAGCCCAACAATTTTGGTAAAGAAAAACATGCATTGTACCCTAGGATGTTCTTTCACAAGTGGAGTAACTGCATCAAACAGAATGACGATTTCAAAGCCGATGCTATTCGACAAATTCTTTCCCAAAAGGTTGTATTCATGGGCAGTGTCTCGGAGTACCTTTTCCCTGGGCCCTTGCAGTAAGAGTGACAGAGCTAAATTTCAGTTTAAATAAACTGCCTTAGACTAAATGAGAGAATCAACACTCCTCCCCAATGTTTTGACAATTTTTATTTTATCTTCGATAAACTAGCTATCATGATTTCCACCTAGTTCTCCCTCACACTCTCAACTCTCTGTGTAGCTTGTCTTTCTATACCGCTTATACAGGAAGAATAAAAATCCATTGGTTGTTGCATTTATCTTATCACCACTTAATCATTCACCTTTTAGAAATCACTAACATTGACGAAGACCTAAAGCTAAAACAAATATCTATTGTGATACTAACTTATATTATACTGTATTACTTCTATACGATATGTATACATTTTGTTGGTACACACTGTGGTTCTTTCAAAGCATATATATGATGTGTAAAAATCAAATCATTAGTAATTTAGTTAAAACAAATTACTTAAGTCAGAGTGTTCAATGGAAGTCTTCGTGGAGCACAGGTCACCTGCAGACAATTACGAAGAGCACCTACCACTTCCTGTCTCTCTCTGGGATGCAGTTAGCAGCAATCCCGGTAAACAAACAAGGGCCAAAGCAGGGCTGGGCAGTGGGCCATCAGAATGGAAGATGGCCTAACAAAGTCTCCTCCAAAGATGCAGCAAGAATCCTGGAAAAAGAGCTATCCATTGTGGGGAGGGAGAATCCCATGACCCTGTGACACTGCCTTGCTCAATCATTGGCCGGGGTTTCTCAGAAAACAGTCGACCCCATTTCTCATTGATTTGCTTAGGGCTTGGCTGGGGTTATCCCTCAACCCATGCCTCGGGGGAACAACTCTACAGTCTGCTCCAAATGATCTCTTAGAGTGTCCCCAGATTTATTGAGGCCTGGTTGCCCACAGCAATAATCTGCGTATCCACACACCTTTCCTTGGCTCCTCTGTCCTCTCTTCCTTTCTACTACCTCATGTAGTCCCTGGGATTGCCTCTCAATAAACTACTTGTACAGGGAACTAGCAGTTAGCATAATGGCTATGTCGCTGGACTCCCACATAGTCGACTGCAGTTCGCATCCCGGATCCGGTGGCTTAAAACTCACGCTGGGCGCGTGTGAGTGCGTGCCCAAGATCCCGAGAGGAGAATGGAGGAAAAGGGATTGCGGCGTGACCATCCCCCCTGGGGGGTGATTTCTCACTTTCTGTCTCTATGTCTTTCTCTGTCTGTCTGGCGAGCGCATGCGCCCTATAGCGAAAACCTCTCCAAAAAAAATAATAATAATAAATATAAATAAATAGAGCGCATGCGCCCTATAGCAAAACCCCCTCCAAAAAAATAATAATAATAAATATAAATAAATAAATAAACTACTTGTACAGACATTCTTGTGGAAGTTCAAACAGAACACGTGTCATTGCAGTGTATCAGTGGCTTCTTCCTTTTTGTTCTTGATTTATCTATATTCTGAGAATTATAATTGATGGGCAAGGTTCTTTATGAGAAAAATCAAGCTCAAGAAGGAATTGAAGACATCTATAAGTCTTTCATTGGTAACCCAAAAGACCTATGATGAGAACTCAGCTTGACCGAATTTCTGTTAAGATATTGCTGTGCAAACTTCGTTTTTGAATTTCTCTTATTGTCATGTTTGAGAAAGCTGGAAGACCATCGGTGTAAATGCTCACTAATAGCTTTCTAGTTCTGCAATCATTTTACCTCTTTACAAGATGTAACATGGTTCTGGACACATACATTTTTTGGTTGATTGAATGATTTCTCCCCTTACCCAGAGTTGCATTTGTGACATATGTAACAATTCAGTCTCTCACTCATTTACTTATTCCTTCATGCATTCATTTAGAAAACATTTGCTGATTGTGCTCTGCATGCCAAGTAGAGCTTACTTGAAACAAAAAAGAACACTGGCCTTGAACCCCGCAGCAAGTGTATATCCAGCTTAGACAGTTACTTGCTGATGAACTTCAAACACGTCTTTTAAGCTCACTAGTTTGTTTCCTTATATTTAAAAATAAATAATTGCAATGAGTAAAAAGGACAGAGAGCGATTACTGGCTTACAGTGTAGTCAGCAGTTTTTAAGTTTTCCAAGTACCTTATGAAGTCATTTCATTCTATGTGGTGGGTAACCATTTTACAGGGTCACCATTTTACAATGAGAAAACGAGGGACTCAAAGAGGTTAAGAAACAAGCCTAAGGGTGTGTAAAGACTAAGTGACAGTGATAGGATTTGATCTGGGAAAAATAAATGAATACCACCCAAATGAAAACAAGCCAAGTCTATTTATTCAGATTTGCAATGGCAAGGGAGTCGGCCATCATCCCTTGCAGCTGGCGGAGACTCAAAGGCAGGCAGAGTTGGAAGGCTTCACAGGGGAAGAGAAGGGCAGGTTTCAGATGTGCTGTGATTGGAGACAGTTGGCATCGGGAAGCTGGGAGCTGGCTAACTGGAAGTGCGTGATCGGTTAGGGATGCAAGTCTGGTTTCCTCTGCTCAGTGCTCAGCTACAGATGGGGACAAAAACTGAGGAACTTGTGTTATTGATCAAACTCTGTTTGGGACCAATTGCTACACAGATTGTGGTTTGGCTTTCCGGGCTGGTTACCGCAGGGTGTGGGTCAGAATTCTGTTATCACATACCATCTGGCCATTTTCCAGTGCATTCAGTCTCTTGGAATCAAGAGATTTTGTTGTTTTGTGGTTTTGTTTTAATATCAGAGCTCACTTTCTAAACCATATTCTACCTTTTATAAAAGAATGTATGTCCATGTGATTTATAAATCACCAATGTGGCAGTATGAAATTAATAGAATCTTCTCCAACTGTACCAAATACTTAGGAGAGGAGAAGTGAGACATTTCCTTGACGTGCATTCATTTTAGCTTAGGAGAACAAAGATACAGAGTTGGAAGGAAAAGAACAGTGTGGACTTTGGAATTAGTTCCAATTCTACTGTTCTTCCAAACCATGAAGTCTTTGAAGAAGTTAAGACTCTAAATAGGAGGCTCAAATTCAAATGGCTCCAGAGGCCCAGTGGGAAGCACTGATGGCTGTCACAGGATGCAGTAAGATAACAGGGAGTAGCACACTACACAACGCCATCAAATACTTACATTCCTGCACAATTTCAACCAGGAGGGCCTGTAGTCAGTGCACGAGGAGATTAGATTTTCTCTATGATATATATATATGATATATATATTATATATATATATATATATATCATATATATTATATATATATATATATCACCTCCCAGGGAGGATGGCCACACCACAATCCCTTCTCCTTTATTCTCCTCCTTGGACACACATATAAATGGTAAGTTGAAATTTCCAGGTATGGGACTTGAACCATAGTCAGCCAGGTGGGAGTCCAGTGACATACCCACTACACTGTCTGCTGAGCCCAATTTTGTTGTTGTTGTAAAATGTTGACAACTAGTTTATCTTATAAATAAAACAAAAAAGCATATTAAAACCAGACTGGCTGCAGTGGCTCAACAGTAATAGGATGTTCCAAGATGTCGAAGCCACACAGGAATGTCCTGGGTTTGCATCCTAAGGTCCTCATGTACGTGACTGTGGGAAGGTCCTGGGTTTGGATCCTGAGATCTCCAGTTACGTAATCATGGAAGGTCCTGGGTTTGCATCCTGATGTTCCCATGTATGTGACCATGGGAAGGGCCTAGGTTTGCATCCTAAGGTCTCTATATACATGACCATGGGTTGGTCCTGGATTTGTGTCCTGACGTCTCCATTAATGTGACCATGGGAAGGTCCTGAGTTTGCATCTTGAAGTCTCCGTGGACGTGACCATGAAAGGTCCTGGGTTTGCATCCTGAGGACTCCAGTTACGTGACCATAAGAAGGTCCTGGATTTATGTCCTGAAGTCTCCAGTTATGTGACCATGGAAAGTCCTGGGTTTGTGTCCTGATGTCCCCATGTACATGACCATGGGAAGGTCTTAGGTTTGCATCTTGAGGTCTCCTTGTACGTGACCATGAGAAGAGCCTGGGTTTGTGTCCTGAGGTCTCCATGTACGTGACCATGGGAAGGGCCTGGGTTTGTGTCCTGAGGTCTCCATGTACATGACCATGGGAAGGGCCTGGGTTTGTGTCCTGAGGTCTCCATGTACGTGACAGACATGTAGATGCCATCCTGATGTGGGGTCGCCAAGACTGGGTTGAGGTGGATATTGGCATGAAGAGTCTATGGTGGGACTATCTCTCTCTCTTTCTCCTTCATGAAAGAAACAAATACATAAAATAATAATGATGCCAACAAGACTTGATAGTAACCCAAGAAACCAGACCTGTCGATTTTACATGGCCCACTGGCCATGTCTATGAACTGGCACCTAGAGAAACACGCCAGCATGCACACAGGGTCCCAGCTAGCTCCTCCTTTACCACTGCTGCTCTAAGCAGGTTACTCAAGCTTTTGCCTCTCCTAACTATCCAATTTCCTTTGCATCTCCAGAAGTGTAACAAGACCAGGAGGTGGGAATCGGCATATGCTCTCTCACAATAAACCTCACAGCAACCCAGTGAGTTAGGTATTGCTGTGCCTTCAGGCATTCATAAAACTAGAGACAAAATGCAAAACAACTGTGCAAGAGGATACAAAAATAACTATACACCGGTGTGCAGAGCAAATACACAGCAAAGAAACAATCAGGGTATAATGAAGTTAATCACTGCTTCAAGGGAGTGAGTTTAGAGAAAGGCCTTCAAAGGAAATGACTGGGATTGGTAAAATTAAGACTTGCCTCGGGTTACAATTCTGATGAACACTTTACGGACTATATTGAATTTAAATATATGTTAATCTCAAACATTTTCATTCTTAGCAAGATATTTTAATCGAAGCTATGTAGACTTCTCTAGAAATAGTCACATATTTGAAATAAAATCTTTCCTTAGTTTGGAGGGTGATAAATGCCCATTTTAGAGAACTGTGCATCTTGAATATAACTTTCTGATTTGGAGGTACGGTGCATTTGATGGTTGGTTTGTTTGTTTTACCCTTAGTCCCATATGCAGGCAGAACGTTTTCGTTTTTTCATGAAGATAAACCAGAAATCTACTGTTCCTAAGAAATTGAAATGACCAGTTCCTTTTCTTCCAGAAAAGAGACGCCCATAATTTCTATTTGCTCTTTTATATCAGAGTTTCCATGAAAGTAGTTATGATTTAATGTCCCCCTCCCAGCTTCATAATCAGGGTTGTGAATAATATAGATTAAGCCTTACTGTCCCAGAAAAAATGAGTCCAAAAGACAGATCAACATACAATGCATCAATTCCCCAGGCATTCAGCAGAAAATGAACATGTATTGACCAATGAGTGGAATAATAGCTTTGTTGACGATGTCAGTGGAGGTGTTCAATCTCCAGGCAGAGCGGGTTGGGGGGACAAAGAGCAGTGTCTCTCTGCTTTCCGCATCATTCTGCCAACTCCTTCAGCACATGGATGGGCAATTTCTAGAAGATTGTCATATTATTTTGAAAGTTAGACCTTTGTAGTTCTCCTTTTCTGAAAAGTTCAGGGCACAGCTCAAAGAACTTAAGCTATGAAAATTTAACAATGCAGCAGTGGAAGCAAGACAAGGGAAGTTAGAAACTGCACATCACTAGGGAACAGAGGGTGGAAGGAGAAACCCTTCAGTGCAGAAACCAGTTCTAAGCGGGAAGCCTCGAAGAAGTCTCTCGGTTCTTGGGACGACGACAGGTCTTTGGAAATTAAGGGCATTCTCTGCAGATAATCACTGCTCACGATAGTCTGCTGTAATGCATGATCTTTTTTTTTCTTTGCTAATGACTTATATTTAGATTAATGGAGATAAAATGTGCTCCTTTTTGGACTGTATGTATAGGGTGAGGTTTATTTCATAATACTGCACATATCTTCCTATCGCAGATGCATTCATGGTGTGGGAAGACCCTCCTCTATGAACTCAACACAGAAAAAGGCAGTAACAGGGACCAGCAGTTAGCGTAATGGCTATGTCACCAGACTCCCATATAGTCGACCGCGGTTCGCGTCCCAGACCCGGTGGCTTAAAACTCACTCTGGGCGTGTGTGCGTGCGTGCCCAAGATCCCGAGAGGAGAATGGAGGAGAAGGGATTGCGACGTGGCCATCCCCCCTGGGGGGTGATTTCTCACTTTCTGTCTCTCTGTCTCTCTCTGCCTGTCTGGCAAGCACACACGCCCTATAGCAAAAACCTCTCCAAAAAAAAGGCAGTAACATAAGCTTTTTGTGGAGAATTAGAGTGGAAGCCAGTGCCCGATCCGTAGCACAACTGTGAGACAAATATGGAAAGTGAAATTAGAAGCTTTTCAAAATACCACAGTCAATGAAGCAGAAAAATATAGTCTCTGGGCTATCTTGTAGCAAGTTTTTATAAGATTTGAATTGTAGTGCTTCTTACAACACATACACACACACACACACACACACACACACACACACACACACACCTGTACAATTTCATACATGTAACTTTAGTTAAAAGGTTATATAATTTAACTATGTGGTACTGAAGAAAAAGTTGCCATTTCACAGATTTGATTAAAAAGTAACATATGGGGGCTGGTAGGTGGCATGGTGGTTAAGGGGACTGGACTCCCCCATGGCCGACTGCAGTTCGAGTCCCAGACCTGGTGCCTTGCTTCGTCATTCTTTCTCTCTCTCTCCTTCTCTCTGTCCCTCTCTGGTCAAATTTAAATAAATAAATAAAGTAAAATAATTCTTTTAAAAAATAACATGTAGACAAAATAAAATCTAGATAACTGTCTAAACTTGTCAATTGCAAATGATGAGTTTTGTAAAGAGAAAACACTAAGAAAGTGGTAGTTACATAGAAGGATTAGCAGCCTATTTGTACAGATTCGGTGATAACACGCACTGAGTTTTCAAGGACAGTGATTGTTTAGCTAAAGATGACTGGATGGAATGCAAAGCTTACCGCTCATGGAATGGCTCTAAATGAAGCAAAGGATGTGTATTTCAGGAGAGGATAGGATGTCTACCGGGAGGAAGGACTCGTAGAAAATCGACAGACTTCCTCTGTACTTCCTGTCTGTTTCATATACAACCCATGAGTGTGTTAGCTGTTAACTACATGTAAGAAATTCCCACAATCAGCATCATAAGTTAGCAGCTTACCGCTCATGGAATGGCTCTAAATGAAGCAAAGGATGTGTATTTCAGGAGAGGATAGGATGTCTACCGGGAGGAAGGACTCGTAGAAAATCGACAGACTTCCTCTGTACTTCCTGTCTGTTTCATATACAACCCATGAGTGTGTTAGCTGTTAACTACATGTAAGAAATTCCCACAATCAGCATCATAAGTTAGCGTAATGGCTAGGTCTGTTTCATCCTCAGGGATATACAACCCATGAGTTTGTTAGCTGTTAACTACATGTAAGAAGTTCCCACAATCAGCATCATAAGTTAGCATAATGGCTATGTTGTTGGATTCCCAGGTAATCAACCACAGTTCGAGTCCCAGACCCAGTGGCTTAAACTCATGCCGGGTGCGTGTGCATGCATGCCCAAGATCCGAGAGGAGAATGGAGGAGAAGGGATTGCGGCATGGCTATCCCCCCTGGGGGGTGATTTCTTGCTTTCTATCTCTCTGTCTCTCTCTCTTTCTGGCGAGTGCATGCGCCCTATAACAAAAACCTCTCCAAGAAAAGAAAAAAAAAAAAAAAAGTTCCCACAATGATTTAGAAGAGCCAGAGAAGCACAAAAACCCTTTGGGAAGAGAGATTATTGGAAAGAGTTATCTGCGAGCTTCATAGCTAGAGATACAGTGGCAGAGACAACCATGGGGTCATGACCTGATCATGGCAAGGGAGGGGGAGTGAATTCATCATCAAACAAAGTCTTCAGGTCAAGGAAGAGGAGAGAAAGGACAGGGTGAGCTGGAGCGTCACGGTGACAGTCTGCTCTCCACCAGGGAGTGAGCAGTTGGCATTGCCAAGAGCCCTATTGTGTCCAGACACAGTCTGTTATCACGGCTCTGCTCTCGATGCCAACACAGCAATGCCAGCCACTCTCTGCTGCGCCCTGATCTGCCCTGCGGGGGTAAGCTGCTGTATCTAGTCGTTTTGAGAGACCGTGAAAAACAAAACCACTGCATTGGCTACCTGGGAGATGGAAGGCAGTGCATCGTAGGCGGACTCCCTTCTGGAACTCTCTTCTGCAGGGCACTAGGGGTGCCCCAAGTCCCTGAACTGGAATCTCAGTGTAAAAGAACCCCCTGCAATCTGTAATGCCAATAGGTCTGTATCAAAGAGAATAAGAGGGAGTGAGGTAGGCAATACCAGGGAAGTTCCTTCACCCATTAGGTCCGAGCAGCTGGGGAGAAATGAACAGGGTTCCACCTAGAACAAGGGCAGCGCTGGAGAAAATAAGGCGTGCATATGAATCGAGGCCACTTCCTTCCCTAGCTCTCCTTCTCATCCTCTGTGGAGATCATCTGGTACATGTTCACCCCTTTCTTTTATCGAGCCTTATAAAAGACATGATTTGAGAGGAGCAATCAATTACAATCCACCAATGAGTGTGATTCTGAGAAAGAGTTCCTGTTTGCTGGAGCTGGTACTAGCAGCTGGGCGTAGCTTTGCTGTTTACACAGTCCTAACGCACGATCCCGGAAGCGCCATGTCATGGGTTGTGCTTCCTTTAGTGACTCCCATGGACATACAATCATATCGAGGAAGCTGAGTTCCAGGCGCCACAAGGCAGCAAGGTGTCTGGGCTAACGGCGACAGTCAAATATCTGTACGAATTAACCAACCATTCCAAAAACCAACATTTTCCCCAGACTAAAGAGACGGCGTGGTCCTAGCAGCCAATGGCGCACAGGTCTTGTTGCACTTGTGCATTGCCACACAGGCTGATCGGCTCATAAACATCTCACTACACGGATTGATGTAGGCCGCCCTGCTTATGGGCATGAGAGGAACTGAGTTTACCCACGTCACTCTGCCCTTATGTATCAGTCTTTCTTACTTTTCTCCGCCATTTTTAAAAAATTTTTTCCCCCATAAGGTGTGTGCACTTGCCACAGAAACAGAGAGAGAGAGAGAGAGAGAGAAGTTGAGAAGTCAAACCCTAGAGGAAATGGCCACACTACAATGCCTTCTCCTTTTCCTCCTGGGCATTTGGGCATGCACACACATGCACCCAGCATGATTTTCAAGCTGCCAGGTCCAGCACTTGAACTATAGTCAGCTATGTGGGAGTCCAGCACCTTAGCCACCATGCCACCTGCTGACCCCTCCTCTGTCACCTTTTTAGTATCCTTCTCTTCTTCCATCTCTCTAGCCATTTCTGGCTTTTTTTCTCTACTCATTTCCTAATGTTCTTCCCGTCCCTTCTTTCCCTGTTATTATTCTTTCTTATCTATTGTGTAGCTCTTCTGTGCTAGACAGGGAGAGAACAAAATGTCACAGGTGTCTATGTGTGAATAACCTATGGACAAGCTCTCACGCCAGGTAGGTAAGAGGCAAATACAAAATGCCAAGGACGTCTGTGAAGGAAATGGTCTATTCTCCTGGGGGACCATCAAGCAAAGACATTTTGCATATGTCAGCTCCACTTACTTATTTAATCATCCAATAATTAAATTCAGCCTCAGTTGATGGCAGACTCCACTTTGTCCACGGTGCTTGTCCCTGACATAGACATGCATTTTGTGTTTGTTGTCTTTGTCAGAATAGAAGTTCCAACGGGCAGAAACCTTCTTCTTCAGATTCCTGACCTGTCACCAGCACTAGTTCGTGAAGTGTTGGATAGAGAAGACAGGCTGAGTGAAAAGCGAATTCTTTGATATTGGTTGGTCATTGCTCCTCTAACAGATAGCCAGACTTAGTGGCTTAGAGTAAACACATATTACTTTATAACCGGGAAGTCGCAAGTCGGAAATGGGTCTCTGGGGCTAACCCCACAACGTCAGCAGGGCTGTGCTCCTTTTTGGAGGCACTGGGAGAGAAGCTTTAACTTGCCTTTTGAGGCTTCTGTAGGCTTCTCACCATCCTTGGCTACTGTCGCTTTCATCAATGAAGTGAGTCATTTTGTCACCCTGACCTTGTCATCACGTCTCCTTCTTTGACCTTCTTTCAAACTACTTTCATTAATCCTTTCCTGAAAAGGACCCTGTGATTTCACTGGACTTACCTAGATAATCCTGAATAATCTCCCTTTCTCAATAACATTAAGTTATTCACATCTTCCAAGTCCCTTTTTGCTTTTCATGTAAGTTAATGTATTCTGAGGTTCCAGGGATTAGAAGGAGGCATTTTCATGGGGGTGCTTTTCTGCCTACCACATTCCCCCATCGTATTTCTGTTTTTCCTTACCCTGTCACTTCTTTGCTTTGATTTTCTTCTTTTCCCGCAAGCATTCTAATAAATGGAACAAAATTCTACCTTCACTAAGTGCATATGGAGAACGACTGCAAATATCTGTAGCACCTTAGCCACCATGCCACCTGCTGACCCCTCCTCTGTCACCTTTTTAGTATCCTTCTCTTCTTCCATCTCTCTAGCCATTTCTGGCTTTTTTTCTCTACTCATTTCCTAATGTTCTTCCCGTCCCTTCTTTCCCTGTTATTATTCTTTCTTATCTATTGTGTAGCTCTTCTGTGCTAGACAGGGAGAGAACAAAATGTCACAGGTGTCTATGTGTGAATAACCTATGGACAAGCTCTCACGCCAGGTAGGTAAGAGGCAAATACAAAATGCCAAGGACGTCTGTGAAGGAAATGGTCTATTCTCCTGGGGGACCATCAAGCAAAGACATTTTGCATATGTCAGCTCCACTTACTTATTTAATCATCCAATAATTAAATTCAGCCTCAGTTGATGGCAGACTCCACTTTGTCCACGGTGCTTGTCCCTGACATAGACATGCATTTTGTGTTTGTTGTCTTTGTCAGAATAGAAGTTCCAACGGGCAGAAACCTTCTTCTTCAGATTCCTGACCTGTCACCAGCACTAGTTCGTGAAGTGTTGGATAGAGAAGACAGGCTGAGTGAAAAGCGAATTCTTTGATATTGGTTGGTCATTGCTCCTCTAACAGATAGCCAGACTTAGTGGCTTAGAGTAAACACATATTACTTTATAACCGGGAAGTCGCAAGTCGGAAATGGGTCTCTGGGGCTAACCCCACAACGTCAGCAGGGCTGTGCTCCTTTTTGGAGGCACTGGGAGAGAAGCTTTAACTTGCCTTTTGAGGCTTCTGTAGGCTTCTCACCATCCTTGGCTACTGTCGCTTTCATCAATGAAGTGAGTCATTTTGTCACCCTGACCTTGTCATCACGTCTCCTTCTTTGACCTTCTTTCAAACTACTTTCATTAATCCTTTCCTGAAAAGGACCCTGTGATTTCACTGGACTTACCTAGATAATCCTGAATAATCTCCCTTTCTCAATAACATTAAGTTATTCACATCTTCCAAGTCCCTTTTTGCTTTTCATGTAAGTTAATGTATTCTGAGGTTCCAGGGATTAGAAGGAGGCATTTTCATGGGGGTGCTTTTCTGCCTACCACATTCCCCCATCGTATTTCTGTTTTTCCTTACCCTGTCACTTCTTTGCTTTGATTTTCTTCTTTTCCCGCAAGCATTCTAATAAATGGAACAAAATTCTACCTTCACTAAGTGCATATGGAGAACGACTGCAAATATCTGTATGAATTAACCAACCACTCCAAAAACCAACATTTTCCCCAGACTAAGAAAAATCTGGAAAGAGACTTAAGGATTCTTTAAATTATTGACCCTTAGGAGCCCATGATCTCAAGTAAGCAAATATGAAAAAGAATACTACATTTGGAGGCAAGGAAGTTTGGTTTTAATGTATTTTTATTCATACGCCATTTGGGGAATTAGCTGACACTCTCTGAGCCTCAATTTGTTACCTCTAAAGTTTAGAAAATGCCGTCTGTTCTGTACCTTCCTAACTGTACAATTTCTTTCATTGGGCTCTTTGTTCCTTTATAGACACATTGATAGACAGACAAATACAGAATATTTGTATATAGATAGACAGACGATAGAGGATGTAGGCAGAGAGGTACATACGTGCAGATAGATGATAGATAATGTGTCTGTCTGTCTGTCTGTGTGCTTCAGAAGCTGTGGTAGAACAGAGAGGACAGGAGCACCATCTAAAAAGGAAGGAGGGGAGGTTCATCAAGAACCTTGTGGACGGGACTTTGAACTGAGTCACAGGGCGGAAGCAGAGAGTCACTGGGCAGACGAAACTAAAAGAGAGTATTTTTTTTGGAGAGGTTTTTGCTACAGGGCACATGCGCTCACCAGACAGACAGAGAGAGACAGGGAGCCAGAAAGAGAGAAATCACTCCCAAGGGGGGATGGCCACACTGCAATCCCTTCTCCTCCATTCTCCTCTCGGGATCTTGGACACAAACGCACACGTGCCCGGCATGAGTTTAAGCCACCGGGCCTGGGACTCAAACCGTGGTCGACTACATGGGAGTCCAGCGACATAGCCATTATGCTAACTGCTGTTCCCTAAAAGAGAGTATTTTAAGGATCCAATAAAATTGTGTAGATGGCAATGCCTGTCAAGCAATACTTGGATGAAATCATTATTATCTTCTAAATAGTGTATAATTCTCAAATAGCCTTTCATTCTATAAAAGAAATAATATATTTTATGGAAATTTTTGATCATACAAAAGGATCAAAAGAGGGAAGAGGGACAGAAAATCTGAATGCTTTGTGATGACGACTGAAATGCTACATGTTTCTTCTGCTCTGATCTCTGAATGTGTTTTACAACATTTGGTCACAACCGAATACTGTTTTTCATTTTTCTGTTCTTTTTTTTTTTTGGAGAGATTTTTGCTCTAGAGTGCATGAGCTCACCAGAGAGAAGATAGGCTGAGAGTGAGAAATCACCCTCCAGCAGGGATGGTCCTCTGTAATCCCTTCTCTTGGGATATCGGGCACGCGCACACATGCGCCCGGCCTGAGTCTCAAGCTGCTGGGTCTGGAACTGAAACCACAGTCAGCCACGTGGGAGTCCAGCACCTTAACCACCATCTCCCTGCTGGCCCCTGTTTTTCCTTTCTAATAATTTAGAGCAAGCATATCCCCTGTATTATGTACATGCTATTTTAATAACCGTATGCCGTCCTGTCATATGGAGGTACAACTACATTTAACCATTCTGCTACTTTGACCTTACTTCTTTCTTTATTTTCCTAGCTATTATAAAAGAGCCATTACGGGAACCAGCAGTTAGTGTAATGGCTATGTCGCTGGACTCCCACGTAATCGACCGTGGTTCGTGTCCCAGACCCGGTGGCTTCAAACTCACGCCGGGCGCGTGTGCGTGTGTGCCCAAGATCCCGAGAGGAGAATGGAGGAGAAGGGATTGTGGCGTGACCATCCCCCCTGGAGGGTGATTTCTCGCTTTCTATCTCTATGTCTCTCTCTGTCTGTCTGGCGAGCGCACGTGCCCTACAGTGAAAATCTCTCAAAAAAAAAAAAAAAAGCCATTGCAACAAACACTATTGAACAAATCTTGGTCCACATTTGTGATTACATTCACATAAGATGTTTAAGAATACTAAAATATTAGGTTGTCAGGAAAGTCATGACACATTTTCTGTGTTTTTCTATGCAAAAATGTGTCTGTCATGACTTTCCTGACAACCCAATAAATAAACATTTTAAATGTTTTCCGGGGCAAGGAGGTGGCATGATGGTTAAGATGCTAGGCTCCCACATGGCCAACTGTGGCTCAAGTCCTGGATCTGGCAGCTTGCTTTTTCACTTTCCCTCTCTCTTTCTCTCTCTGGTGTCTGTCTGTCTGTCTGTCTGTCTCTGATGAATGCATGTGTCCTTTAACAAATTAAAGTAATAATAATAAATAAAGTTAAATAAATAATTCTTTTAAAAATTGCTCTTTTGGGACCAGCAGTTGGCGTAATGGCTGTGTCACTGGACTCCCATGTAGCCGACTGCGGTTTGAGTCTTGGACCTGGTGGCTTAAACTCATGCTGGGCGTGTGTGCGTGAGCACCCAAAATCCCAAGAGGAGAATGGAGGAGAAGGGATTGCGGCATGGCCAACCTCCCTGGGGGGTGATTTCTTACTTTCTGTGTTTCTTTGTCTCTCAGGCTTTCTGATGAGCACACGTGTGCCATAGCAAAAAAACCTCTCCCCCCAAAAAAAAATTTTGCTCTTTCATGTGATTATGCAGTATCATATAGGGAATATTCCTTTTGCCTTAGTTTTCCCAAAATTTATTGTTATTTTAAAATCTTTGCTCTTTTGACAGCTATAAATTCTTACGTCATTGTTAGTATAATTGGCAAATTGAGTAGAACTGAAGATTTTACATATGCTTTCAATTTATGTTTGGTTCTTTTCTACACGCTGGGTTCTCACACTTAGAGAAGAATCGTATTCTGGTGAAAGAGAATAAAGAACATGTCTGCCTCTTCCACCTGCTCACATCCTCACTAATCTCGCCTCCCTGTCTCTTCTTTCCCACACATACCTTGTGTTCAAGAGGAGAAAGGAAGAAAGGAGAAAAGAAAAAGAAAAGAAAGGACACATTTCTGGGAAAATATAATGGGAGAGAAAAACGAAAAAGCTAAGAGAAAATTAAGTGAAAGAACACTAAAGGCGGGACTAGCAGATGGCATAATGATTACGTTGCTGGACTCTGACCTAGATGACCGCAGTTCGAGTCTTGGACCTGGCAGCTTCTTAAAACTCATGCCTGGTGTGTGTGCATGCAAGCCCAAAATCCTGAGAGGAGCCTGGAGGAGAAGGGATTGCAGTGTGGCCATCTGACCTGGGTGGGGTGGGGGTTGGGGGGCATATTTCTTGCTTTCTGTCTCTTTGGCAATTGCATGTGCCCTGTAGCAAAAACTTCTCTTAAAAAAAAATTGAATATACAAAAAGAGATAGAATCCTTAATGATTTATCCAGAAAGTCTTATTTCTAATGCCAGTTTCTTATCAAAGAAGAAACGTATTTAACAGGATTGTGCAATTCAGAATGTTGTCTCATCTTCGTTATTGGATGCCTTCCATATTCGAGCAACCATTCCCACGTGGTTTACCGGGAGGGGCGCTTTTGAATGTTTCAATTTTGGAGAAATGATTGAACGTCTTAGATGACTGAAGATAACTTAGCTAAAACTCACAGCTTATGTCTAACGCCAAACAGATTAATCCTCGAGAATTCCCTCGAGCCATCCACTTCCCTGTCATGTCATTTTGTTTAAACATGAGACAGTCTTTGGGTATTTCATGGTTGGGAAAACATCAATTATAGAATTGCACATTGGTTTGTGTTGTTCTTTTTCTTTTGCTGTAATATTCACTTACCACCATACATGCATCAGTGTATAAAATAAGAATATTTAGAAAGGGGGGGATGGGTCAGAGGACTAGGGAGCATAAATTATAGAAATGTCACAATCACGGTATCTTTCCATGAATATTAATAGGTTAAATTTATATATGAGTCAAAGTTTGCAATGTAATTTCATATCCTTATCTCATGCAATTATCACACTCCCACTTAGGGGAAGATGTTAGTCCTGCCTTACGGGGAAGGACATGTGGTCCATGGAGATTCAATCATTTGCATGAGATTGAAAAATGAGCAAAACACAGAATGAGTGGTTGAATTGTCTTGAGACTCGAATTCAAGTGTGCTTTCTACTAAAATAAGAATGTCTGTGCTGGATTCATTTTCATAAGTAATTTTGTCCCTTAATTTGATCATCCTTTATATAACACATGAGTTCAGTACTTTAGCAAAAACCACAGAAGAGATCATGAGATGAATCGTTTTTGTTTACTCATCCGTTTATGCAAATGTGTGTATTCATGTGTTACTAAAGTCACTAGCTTGTTCTGCCCGGCCCTGTCCCCTCCAAGAGCCTTGTGCAGACTTACTTTCATTTTCTCTTGAGAAGACTGCCATATTGTTTTTTATCCTTTATGGTATGAATCTTTCACTATGTGATCAAGAAAATATAAATCTTGTGGCTTTACCTCCCCGTAAAAGTGTCTAATTAAGATTAAACTTGTCCCTGCGGTAAATGTAAAATGATTTAATTATAATCAAAATGATCTCAATTGAATAGCTTCTGTTTCAAAGAGTCACTCTCCCAGTGCTAAGAAGCTCATTAAATTCAATTTGCAGTAATGCCCTGCTGTCGTGTTTCCTTTCTGAACCACGGTATTATATTAACGCTCTTTGATTATTTCCCTGTAGGGCAGCATTAATGTGACACACCATGTAAAAGGAAAGCTTGAGAGAGACTCGAAGATGCACCACCTTTTTTATTTTCTTAATAGATGTTCATATTTAGCAGCATGAAAAATATGTGATAAAGACTTGTGGCAGTCTGTCTGATGAAAGTGGTGAAAAGCATCTGAATTGCTGTTTGTCCTAGAGACCTGAAGCGTCTGCCCTTGTGTGACTGCAAACGTCTTCCCATGAGGAAGACGGTGTGTTTGGGTATGTGCGTTTACACTTGTCATTGACGTGTTTCTCCTGTATACATGGACATTAAGTTTTTACTGGTCTTTTAAAGAAAATGCACTCTCCTGGAAAATGTGGAATTGGTATTTCCAACATTAAGAAAAACCCAAAAAAACCTTCCATTGGAAATTATTCAGTATTGGGAGACCCCCACAAGGGTCAGCTCATCTCATCACTAGTATTTAGATGAATCAAATATAGATTTGAAAGACTATTTGTCTCTTTACACAAAATTTTTGTAGTTCATCTAGTGACAAAAACTCATATTAAATTGTTTGAGTTTCTGATATTCTAATCTATATTTAAAAACAGGAAATTCCTTAAAGGATGTTAGACAAGAAAACTGTACTAGTCACAGTTGAAATCCAGGTAAAAGTAATACACCCAAATCTTTTTAAACTGCATTCTGTCTTAATAGTTACACTTAACCTTCCAACGCAATGCCACATCTGTTATGTAAAACATATTACCAGAGAAGAAAAGGATATTGTGCAGTTAGGATTTTTTTTTTTTTCTTTTTGGTAGCGGTTTTTGCTACAGGGTGCATGCGCTTGCCAGAAAGACAGAGACAGACAGAGAGAGAGAAAGCAAGAAATCACTCCCCAGGGAGGATGGCCACACCACAATCCTGTCTCCTCTCGGGATCTTGGGCATGCACGCATGCGTGCCTGGCATGAATTTAATCTACTAGGTCCGTCCGGGACTCCAACCGTGGTCGACTACATGGGAGTTCAGTGACATAGCCATTACGGTGACTGCTGGTCCTGGCAGTTAAGAATTTTGAAAGCTGTTGAGATTCACACAAATACACACACACACACACAGACACACACACACACACACACACACACACACTTGTCTTTTCACTGTTTTGGTTGCTCTATCAAAAACAATATCAAGACAACACAATGTAATTTAAAATACAACATGAATACTTCTATCCTACACTAAAACAATAGGTGGCTTTGGTTAGCTTCCAAGGAATCCACTAACTCAATGAATCAGCTTAGATATTACAGGAAAAACAATGTCTCTTACTGAACCATAAAACTTCCCTAGATTTTTAGTAAGGTCTGCCTCCTTCTCTTCTGGTTCATTCTTTCTTTCCATGTTTTCATGTTTCCCTTCTTTCTTTTTTTCCTTTCATTGTAAAATGGCAGATATTCATTTTAAATTCTACAGATCACACCTAAAACAACCCTCTGCGTCAGGACCGACCACCCTCTCACTGTCAGTAAGATGGTGACAATCTTTCCATTGTCTCAGCAGCACAATCTTGTCCAAGTATCGCTGGTAATTTAATTTAATTATCTGCTGATCAGGGAGACTGGGCACATTTTACACGTTAGTGTACCTGATAAATTGGGGGTTTTGCTTGATGTTTGCTTTCCCGTCAATGGTTTTCTTTCTGTCAGTGGAGCATTGTTTTTATCTCACCAACAAGATTAACTTAAGCTGTTGGGACCAGCAGATGGCATAATGGTTATGTCGCTGTTTGAGTTCCAGACGCGGCCACTTAAGACTCATGCCGGGCGCATGTGCTTGAGTGCCCAAGACCCCAGAGGGGGATGGAGGGGGAGGGATTGTGGCCATCCCCTGGGGGGTGATTTCTTGTTCTTATTTTCTGTTTCTCTGTTTCTCTCTCCAGTGAGTGCACATGCCCTACAGCAAAGAACTCTCAAAAAAAGAAAAAGATCAAATTAAGATCTATTAAAAATATTCACAGCACAGCCTAACTTGTGCTGTGCACAGCACTGCCTGACTGCAGTATTGAAAGTCACATGGCTGACTGCTGGTTCCAGTCCCCGGCCCCGTTGACACGAGCATGCTGGGCATCTTACCCTTGCCCGAGGTCCTGGTGAACTGAATCACGGCATGGAGAGACACTGTCAAGGATCCTGTCTCTTTCTCTCTCCTTCTCTCTCGCAAACACATGAGCTCTGTACCACAAAACATTAAAAGCTATAGTTACTACCTATTATACATATTCTCGCACACTTTGTCAGTTAATTACTTTTGTTTTTTCATTGCCAGAGGGTGTGCATGGTCACCAGACACAGACAGACAGGGAGAGAGTACACATGCACACGTGTCCAGCATGTTTTCCACGTCATTGGGACTGGGACTTCAGCCACGATTGGCTATGTGGATTCAGCTCTCTTAACTACTAGGCTAGGGGCTACCCCAATGGAAACTATTGTTCTGATGAACATTGTTTTCCCTTATTCTGAAAATCCTTAGTTGCCATGAATTTGCTTATTCTCAACATATTTTAAACTCCTGAGTGGAAGAAAGATGTCTTACTCAGTCTTAGACTACTACATATAGTCTAGCATGTGTTTAGGTAGTAGATGGCTAAAATATGTTGAAATAAGTCAATAATAATAATAATTATTATTATTTTATTTTTTTGGAGAGGTTTTTGCTTTAGGGCACGTGCTCTCACCAGAAAGACAGAGAGAGACAGAGAGATAGAAAGCAAGAAATCACCCCCCGGGGGGGATGGCCACACCGCAATCCCTTCTCCTTCATTCTCTTGGGATCTTGGGCACACATGCACACACACCCGGCGTGAGTCTAAGCTGCCGGGACCAGGACTCGAACCACAGTCAATTACATGGGAGTCTGGGGACATAGTCCTTACACTAACTGCTAGTCCCATAATTATTATTATTTTAAGAGAGATTTTTGCTATAGGGCGCGTGCGCTCGCCCGACAGACAGAGACAGACATAGAGACAGAAAGCGAGAAATCACCCCCCAGGGGGGATGGTTACGCCGCAATCCCTTCTCCTCCATTCTCCTCTCCATATCCTGGGCATGTATGCACACATGCCTGGCATAAGCTTTAAGCTGCTGGATTCAGGACTCGAACTGTGTTTGACTAGGTGGGAGTCCAGTGATATAACTATTACACCATCTACTGGTCCCAATAAAATATTGTCTTTAAAAAGTTCTATCTCTTTTTCCTTTCAGCCCAGTTTCTAAAGATCCAATTTGCAAGTGGTTTTCTCCGCTCTAATTACTCAGCAACTAGTGCATTGCCAAATCATTAATGACACTCAGCTATGGATTCTTTTACCTTCGTTCTACACACCACAGGCTCCATTTGCTAAACTGGCGTATCCGACATTCGTTAAAGGTGATCTAACCACTAAATACTCCTAATTATTTTATGCATGTTCTCATTTTGTTTTATTTATATTTACACTTGCTATTCTGTAATATTTCACAATAGATTGGAAGAGGCTTTAAATGTTTCAAACTATTTAATAAAGTATACATTTTTTAACAAATATAATATTAATAATAGATGAAGCATATTATGCTCTCATCATAGGAAGGGCGCTTTACATGCCTTAATTCATTTAATCCTCACAATTACTACTCACTGTCTAGATTAGGAAACCAAAATACAGAATAGCTAAGTGTCTTGTCCAGCACTACAAAGACAGTGGATCACAGAGCTGGGATTTGAACCAGAAGGTTGTAGCTGCTTTCTAGATTTTATGCACTTTAAGGTTTACTAAAAAGGTAGAGGTGGAAAGATTTTATCTTTGTATACATACTTCTCATCTACGTATTCCTATTCCATATTAACTTTTAAAGTATACCTATAAGTCATATAAGCACTTCATCATGATAGATTTTGCTTCTTTTGCTTTTTTTTTTTTTTTTTTTTGGGGGGGGGTTTTTTTGAGAGAGAGTATTGCTATAGGGCGTGTGTGCTTGCCAGACAGGCCGAGAGAGACAGAGAGACAGAAAGCGAGAAATCACCCCCCGTGGGGATGGCCACGCCCCAATCCCTTTCCTCCAGTCTCCTCTTGGGATTTTGGGCACACACGCACATGCACCTGGCATGAGTTTAAGCCACCAGGGCCAGGACTCGAACCGTGTTTGACTACATGGGAGTTCAGCAATATAACTCTTACCCATCTGCTGGTCCCATGATAGATTTTTAATAAATATTTAGGATTGAAAGAGTTAAAACATGAGATCTATTTTTCAGGAAAATAAGTATTTTACTGACGTGGGATGATTGAAGATCAAAGAAAACATATTAAAAATAAAATACTTCCAATAATTTTATATGAACAGGAAATCTTTTAGAAAATTTTAAAAAATGAATATAAGATGTATCTACCTAGATGAGTAAGAGCTTTTACACACACATGCACAGATGTGTGTATTTGATTTAATCTTCAAGACAGCCCACCCTGGCAGGTTCCACAGTGCTCCCATTTTATTGGTGAGAGAGTCAAGATAAAGTAACTTTTCCAAAGTCTCATAACTAACTATCCAATAGATCTTAAGCTTTTTTCTCCTAAATAATTATTTAATTTAATTTATTATTATTAACTTTTTAAAAAGAGATTTTTGCTATAGGGAGTGTGCATGTGCCAGAGAGACAGAGTGACAGAAAGCAAGATATTTCCCCCCAAAGGGGATGGCCACACTACGATCCCTTCTCCTCCATTCTCCTTTTGGGATTTTGGGCATGCACCTGGCATGAGTTTTAAGCCTCCAGGACTTGAACTGCTGTTGGCTATGTGGGAGGCCAGTGATGTAACTATTACGCCATCTGCTGGTCCCATAATTTTTAGGAGATTGCTGCTATAAGGTGCATGCGTTTGCTGGAGAGACAGAGAAAGAGAGAAACAGAAAGTGAAAAATCACCCCGCAGGAGGATGGCCACACCACGCAAGCCCTTCTCCTCCTGGGATTTTGGACATACATGCACTTGCGCCTGGCATGACTTCCAAGCCGCCAGTCTGGGACTAGAACTGTAGTCAACCATGTCGGAGTTGAGCACCTTAATCATTATGCCACCTGCTGGGCCCTCTCTCTTTTTTTTTTTAATTTAAAAAATTTTTTAAATTTCCTTTGACCAGAGAGAGAGGGAAAGCCATCTCTAGGACTTGACCACAGTCAGCCATGTGAGAATCTAGCACCTTAACCACCATACGACCTGCCAGCCTCTTGATCTCAAGTTTGAGCCTTGGGTTTGTTCAACATCCAAGTCTATGAATCTATGACCTTAATTTTGATTTACCATACTCCAAACAGGGACTATCTCATTTACCACATCTCCTGATCCAATTTTAGTATAATAAAGTATTTTGAAAAGTATAACCTGGGGACCAGCAGTTAGCATAATGGCTATGTCTCTGGACTCCCATGTAGTTGACCGTGGTTCGCGTCCCAGACCCTGTGGTTTAAAACTCACGCCGGGCGCGTATATGTGCGTGCCCAGGATCCCAAGAGGAGAACAGAAGAGAAGGGATTGCGGTGTGGCCATCCCCCTTGGGGGGGTGATTTCTCACTTTATGTCTCTCTGTCTCTCTCTGTCTGTATGGCGAGTGCACACGCCCTATAGCAAAAACCTCTCCCCCAAAAAAGTATAAACTGATTATTAGAAATAGTAAAAACAAGTTATGGTAGTGAGACTATTTTATAGAAGCAGCAGCCAAGGCAGACTTTGTGTAAACAGAGAATACAAGATTACATTTATGTGTTATTTTATGAACATAAAAGTAAATATTTTTTTAGACTGCTATCTTTTGGACTAGTTGATTGGTAACCTATAGACACCACCTGAATAAAGAACCAGAGAAAGGTGTGAGTGGGAAAGAAATATAATTTGTTACTCAGAGTTAAGAAAAAAGATATTTTGTATCATGGATATTAACCTTGGATATCCACCTCTTTGAGTAAAATAATGAAAGAAAAAACTGGTCTTAATGTTTTATCATTTATAAACTGGAAACATAAATGTAGGCCCTAACGAGAAGCCAGGATAGAATAACAAATTAATCATATTAGGAGAAACTTGCCCTTTGCGTTTTCCTTCTCTTGGGAACATAAATGCTGAATGTTAATGCTGCATCAACATTTGCAATACAAAATTCGAAGACTAAAATGCAAACTTCTCTGCAGAGTAAGTGTTCATTGTGCAAAATAACCACATCTAACAGCTCAGGAGGCCTAAAGGGAAGCATAAATTGTTGCCACTTGAAATTACAAAGGAATTTCCGAAGAGGTTTGGTGATGTTACGGACTTAATTATCAAGTTGGCCAATAATGTCAATGACAAACGCCGCACGCTTCTCTGATTTATTTAATAGACATATTTTGAAATGGCATGTGTCTCAAACCATTTTGCAAATGTCTCCTCAATGGTTGGCATTATTTTCTTGGATACAGTGTGTTCATTCTGGTTCAAACAATAATTTTTTAAGTTTTTGCGACAGGGCATGTGCGCTTGCGGGAGAGAAACAGAGAGAGGCAGTGAGAGGGAAAGTGAGAAATCAACTCCCAGTGGAGATGCCCATGCCACAATGCCTTCTCTATCGTCCTCTAGAAATTTGGGGCATGCATGCACACACGTCCGGTGCGAATTTCAAGCCACCAGGCCTGAGACTGGAATCATAGTTGACCATGTGGGAGTCAAGTGCCTTAACCACTATGCCACCTGCTGCTCTTTGAACTGTTTTATTTCACTCTATTTTTGAATTTAAATCATTTGGTTTTCACTTACTGGATTTACACAGTTCGCCATTGCTAACATATTTGTATAAACCACACATAAGAATTCAAGCTAAAAGTATAATCTAGGTTCTATAAAATATATTTGAAAAAGCTAAGTATTAAACTCAAGCTTCTGTAGCCAAAGTGACTTGTGAGGAAAAGAATTTTTAAAAATTGCGTGAAAGGAAAGATCATGACTTTCAGACAACTTTTAGATATCACTTAGAACCAAAAATATTTTTTCTCTTCTATTAAGTTTTTAAATTTCTCTCTCTCTCTCTCTCTCTCTCTCTCTGTGCATTTCATTCTTTTATTTTTATTGTTTCTTTTTCCTCCATTCTCCTCTCAGGATTTTGGGCATGGACTCACACACACTTGGCATGAGTTTGAAGCTGCCGGGTCTGGGACTTGAACTGCAGTCAGCCAAATGGGAGTCCAGTGCCTTAACCACTATGCCACCTGCTGGTCCCACAGAAATACAATTTCATAAAACCATTTCTAGAAAAACACATAAATAGACATTTACAAGAATGTTCCACTTCATTGGTATTATTATACTCATACAATTTATATATTAACCTTAATAAATATAATATACCATGGCAGTATGAATCTATGTGAAAGGTGGAAGCATAATTATATAAAAAAAAAGGGTATGTATACAAAACTGAATTATCATCTCATGGCTCTCTTACTAGGGCGATTCTAGCTTGCACCATAAACCTACCAGACAGGAGTCATAAACATTGTAGGTATCTGATCAATTGAAAATATCATGAGTAGACAAATAGCAATCATTCCGTCTGGAAGTTATGCCTACTGCAGTGGAACTTCTTCTATTTCTTATAAACTTCTGACCTAAACTAATTCCTTCTAGTTTTATCGAGGGAGGAATGAGTTCTTGACTGAACTGGTTCTTAGCGGTAGGAGAGTTAGAATTATCAGTAGAAGTTACTGAGAAAATTGGTCATTCATATGGAAATAATGATACCCTGCCACTCTCTAATACAATACACAAAATCAATTTCAAGTGGATTAAAGGTGGATATTTGAAAGGCAAAACTTCAAAATGTTCAGAGGATACTGTAAGATAATACCTTGGTGACTTTGAGTAGACAAATATTTCATAACAACACACATGCACATATACAAATACATACTCCAAAGAGAAAAGTGCATAAACTCATCGCTAATAAAATTCAGGTAATCTATTTATCAAAAATATCGAAACAAAGTGAAAAGAATGAGCCATAAGCTGGGACAAGAAACTTCTACTACTCTCAAAAGACTATTTTGCAAACTTAATAAAGAGCTCTGCAGTTGAATATAAAACAAACTTTAAACAGAAAAAAATGGGTAAAAGTATTAAATAGGGCTTTCACAAATAAGAGAAATCACAGAGTTAGCAAATTTATTATTTCATTTTATTTATTATTATATTATCATTATTATTATTTTAGAGATTTTTGCTATAGGATGTGTGTGCTTGCCAGAGAGACAGGGAGATCAGAGAGACAAAAAGCGAGCAATCACTCCCCAGGGGGATGGTCAAGCCACAATCCATTCTCCGCTCAGGATTTTGGGTTGCACACACACATGCCTGGTGTGAGCTTTAAGCGACTGGTCCTAGACTCGAACTATGGTCGACTACACTGTAGTCCAGCAACACAGCCATTACAGCATCTGCTGGTCCCTTATTGATTCTTTTTAAGAGATATTTTTCCTATAGGGCATGTGCACTTGCTAGAGAGATAGAGATGGAGAGACAGAAAGCACAAACTCACCCCCCAGGAGAGACAACCAGGCTGCTAATCCCTTCTCCTCCAGTCTCTTCTTGGGATTTTGGGCCTACATGCACACATGTCTGGAGTGTTTTAAGCTGCCAGGTGCAGGACTTGAACTGTGGTCAACTACACGGGAATCCAGCAACGTAACCATTATGCCACCTGCTAGTTCTGAATCAGCAACCTTGTTAAAAATAGTGTTTGCTCATTATTAATCAGGAAATTCTAATTTATAACCTCAATAAGATGCCAATTTATATCAGCAGATTTGAAAGTTTTTGTTTAACAAACCCAGACAAAATGAAATGTTGGCATGTATTTAGCACACAAGTGTCACAATTGAGCACAATTGTCACAAAGATTGGGGGTGCAAAATGACAGCACTCATTGGAAAGATAGCTGGTACCGCTGAGAAGTATGGAAAGCGCACCCTCTACCCAGTGGCCCGCATGGCTGCTTTCATCCTAGGAAGTGCTGTGCATGCACGTCGGGCATCGCTGACAGGAATATTTCTAACACCGTGTGTAGGAGCAAGCCCTGGACATGCCACGCAACCGCGAAGAGAATGAGACACTATATAGTAGGGGAAACAGGAATCGCAGCACTATGCTAGCCGAGTGGAGTGGTGGTTAGGGTGGCTGGACCCCACATGGATAACTGCATGATTTTAGTCCTGGACCCGGAGGCTGGAAAACACATACATGTGTATCCAAAATCTCAAGAGGAGAATGGAGGAGAAGGGATTATGGCATGGCCATCCCCTGCAGGGTGCTTTCTCACTTTCCCTCTTTCTCTCTCTCTCTCTGATGAGTGCACGTGTCCTATAGCAAAACTTTACAAAAAAAAAAAAAAAAAAAAAAAAAGGGCGACAAGAGGGTTGACCAGAGTTGAGAGACCAGCAGTTGGCATAATGTCTATGTCTCTGGACTCCCATGTAGTCGATCGTGGTTTGAATCCTGGACCCGGTGGTGTAAACTCACACCAGGTGCGTGTGCGTGTGTGCCCAAGATCCCGAGAGGAGAATGAAGGAGAAGGGATTGCGGCGTGGCCATCCCTCCTCGGGGGTGATTTCTCGCTTTCTGTCTCTCTGTTTCTCTGTCTTTCTAGTGAGTATATGCACCCTATATAAAAATCTCTCAAAAAAAAGAACAAGTACTGGAAAACATCATATAATATGCGTCTATTCTTGTTTATACTTTTACTTGTTTTTTTTTTTTCTGAAAGGTTTTTGCTCTAGGGTGCATGCACTCACCAGAAAGATAGAGAGAGACAGAGACAGAAAGTGAGAAATCACCCCCTAGGAGGGATGGCCACACCACAATCCTTTCTCCTCCATTCTCCTCTCAGGATCTTGGACAAGCATTAACACGTGCCTGGTGTGAGTTTAAGCTATGGGTCCAGGACTCGAACCGCAGTCGACTACATGGGAGTCCAGCAATATAGTCATTACACCAACTGCTGGTCCCTTTACTTTTAATACCCTGGAGAGAGACAGAGAGGACAGAGGGAAATTGAGAAAGCTGCCCCCATGGGCAACGATCATGCCATAATCTCTTCTTTTCCCTCTCTCTCTCCTCCCAGGGTCTTGGACACATAGACACACCCAGTGGGTTTTTTAAGCTGTCAGGTCCGGGTCTCAAACTGCCCGGTTGGTCATATTGGTTCCAGCCACCTTAACCTCCTGCCACAGGCTGGTCCATGAACCTATTCTTATAAATTGCGAAAAGATGTAAAATATTTAAGTAACATCTAAATACAAGAGAATTTCAAAAGTTCATAGAAGAAATGGAATTAAAATATGACTTTTATTTGAGTACAAAAATTATTAGAATCCATGCTTAATTTTTTCACAATACTTATTTTCACTAACTTTTTGAAGATTCCCTTCTAAATACAGTAACCCAATAAATAAAGAAAAGGAATGAAAACAGAACAAAACAAAATTTTTAAGAGAGGTATTGGTTATAGGGCATGTACGCTTGCCAGAGAGACAGAGAGAGACAGAGAGAGACAGAGAAACAGAAAAGCGAGAAATCACCCCCTAGGGAGGATGGCCATGCTGCAATCCCTTCTCCTCCATTCTCCTCTCAGAATTTTGGGCACACACGCACATACAAGTGCCAGCCATGAGTTTTAAGCTACCGAGTCCAAGATGCGGACCGTGATCGACTATGTGAAAGTTCAACAATGTAACCATTATGCCATCTGCTGGACCCAATAAACAAAATTCTTAAAAGCAATGATCTCTGTGAGTAGAGAATAGAGATGCGTGGAGGCTGTAGAACTGACCGGTAGAGGACTGAGTCACAGGCCCCTGAGTATTTATATCTTACACATAGTACAACTATTCTTTTATCTATTTACTTGACGTTAAAAAAAACAGCGATCAGTTTTTTTAAAAAATCAGCTTATGTCATCAGTTTTATATTGGGATTGGTTATCAAGGAAGTCGTTTTCCAGGCTAGTAATTCTTACTGCTGGTCTATTACAAAACCTCCTCTTCCATTTGGGCCTCTGGGCAGGGGGTCGTAACAGATGTTGGCTGTGAGCTGAAAGGAGGTTGGATGGGGGCCAAGGTTAGGCCTTGTGACATTGCTCCCCCTGGCAGAGTTACTGAAGTCAGCATAGAATGAAAACCAGTAATGTGCCATCCCTAGGAGCCCAGGAATCCTGAACGTCTCAACAGCACATTTTATAACAGCCTTAACACCATGTTCGAAAAGCACCCCTCCTCCGTACACACCTTCCTGAGAATTTGTCAACTCCATTAACCTTTTTATTCTAAAGGGAATGATTCCTCCATAAGCCCAGAAAGTCAGGGAGGAGAGTGTGACAGTACTGGTGGAGCACTACATTTTGCAGAGTGGTAGGAAGGAGCCATTAGAATAAGAATGAGGATTCTGGAGCCTGGCAGAGCCTCCCCACAGCGAGGCAAGTCCTGACAGAGCTGTCCACACCTGAAGGTTGCTGCCAATCACTCAGAAACGCATCCTTATTTTGCCCTTTTTCAGAGAGCTGACCCTTTCAGCAGCTTTGTTAAGACTCTGGAAGATTCCAACTCATTCACACTCTTGGTATTTTGATTACAGACACCAGCAGGTTCTCTGTGGTCCTCCCTTGGCTCAGAAGCTTTTAAAGTTACTTGGCATTCTTAGGCACAGGCGATGCAGATGGGGGTGGGGTGGGGTGGGGTTGTAACTGCAGGATTTACAGCCATGAAAGAATGGGGCCATACATTTTCATCCTGCTTTAGAATATAAAAAGTGTTTTCAAACAAAAGTGGTTTTCCTCTTCTTTTTCAAGGTTCTATGATGTTAAAAATTATGGGGATTCTTATAAAATCAGAACTGCGAGTTAATTCCAGGTCTTTTGAGGTTTTCAACCTCTCTCTCTCTCTCTCTCTCTCTCTCTCTCTCTCTGTGTGTGTGTGTGTGTGTGTGTATGTGTGTCTGATCAAGTTAAAAAAAAATGAATAAATAAAATTTAAAAAATTAAAAAAAAAAAAGCCCCAACACTTCAAGCTTTCGTTCTTTATATCCCAAAGAGTCTTCAAAATGCCAGCTTGGTGGAGAGGCTTGAGGACTGGCCTGCCATAGCTCCTTTTCCGATGGCGTTTCTGCTACAAACACACTACTCTCCTGTTTCAGCGCCTGCAGAGTACCGGAGTCCCGGGCAGGGCTTGGGCGGTCGCTGTGCGGGATCTTGCACAAGGCTAACCTTTCTAATCACCACTTACCGGAGTACTGTTACTGTTGCTAATATGATGGTTATTATTACTCTACTTGGGATTGGGTTTGGTGGATGAGACTCTGACTAGACACCCAAATCAATTTGATTTTCAGTCAAATCCTATCTAAATCGACGACTAATGCTCGCCAACACCTGGCCTCTGAATTACATGAGGAGCGTACTTCGGCCGTGGGAGGGAGGCCTAAGAGTCTGGTAAGATCCATCTACACTATTCTAATTAGGAAATGATACCGACAGACTTTGAGATTAGAAACCCAGGGCAGGTGCGGCCCGTCGGCAATGCGCACGTCCCCACGAGGCCAAAGGGGGCCTGAACACACACCTGTCCCTCCGCGATCTTCTCCATGACAGGGACACCGCAGGAAGCGAGCGTAACCGTCTCTGAGGACCGCCCGAGAAGTTGGGGTGCGTGCACGGCTGGTGCAATAGTTCCCAGTCGGGTGACTTTGCCCCTCAGGGAGGCACACGACCACATTGGTGACATTTTTTAGCCCACAAGAACGAGGGATAGGGCGAGTGTCCTGTGTGTACGTGCCGGGAACGCCGCTGACGCCCTGCGGCAGACCGCGCCCCAAGCGTGAGTTCTCTAGCTCCATGCCGTGGTCCTGAAACTGCGCACTCAGGGACTCCCAGCCGACCAGGGATGGGAGCCAGGTGCCGTGATCCGACCTTAGTAGAAGTATCACAGGGCCAGTCCATGGCCTGGTGGTTGAGAGCTGGATCTCGCACGGCTGACTAAGCAGTTTGAGGCCTGGGTACAGCTCCTTGAATAAACATGCCGGGTACCTATTCACACATGCCCAAAATAACTCCCAATGGAGAAGAAATTGTGGTGTGACTATTTCTCACGGGGGAGTGCTTTCTCATTTTCCTTCCTCCTCTCTTTTACTGTCTCTCTCCAGCGAATGCATATGCCTTCTGGCCAATTTAATAACAAAAACAAACAAACAAACAAAACACACATTGCTCATATGACCAGGGTTTTCTTGCAGACTTGCTGAGCTCTAAATGAATTTTCTTTTACTTTTTGAGATTTTTGCTACAGGGCGCATGCGCTTGCTGAAGAGACAAAAAGTGAGAAGTCGACCCCCAAGGGGACAGCCATACTGCTATCCCTTTTCCAGTGTTCTTTCAAGATTTGGGGCACTTAGGCACATGCGCCCAGGGTCAATTTTAAGCCCTTGGGTCCAGGATCAAACTGCAGTGGACATCTTGGGAATTCAGCAATGTATCCATTACATAATCTTCTGGTTCTCCAAATCAATTTTTTTTTTTGGGGGGGGAGAGGTTTTTGCTACAGGGCGTGTGCACTCGCTAGACAGAGAGAGACAGAGAGACGAAAGCGAGAAATCACCCCTCAGGGGGGATGACCACGCCGCAATCCGTTCTCTGTTCTCCTCTCAGGATCTTGGGCATGCACGCACACGCGCCCGGCGTGAGTTTTAGGACACTGGGTCCGGGATGCGAACTGCGGTCGACTACATGGGAGTCCAGCGACACAGCCATTACGCTAACTGCTGGTCCCCCCAAATCGATTTTCTATATGCCCAGATATAACTAGTATTGAAATGAGAGGACAGTCCACGTGTCTGCCAGCTACTCCTTTCTAAGAGATTAAAGAGTCTAATCAAACTAGAAGTGAAACAGCACCCCAAAATACACTACTGCATAACTTTATTAAGAGTTTATTTTCCTTATGTAACTTACAAATATTGAGAGAGTTCTGGAATAAGCCACACTAGCAAAGCATGCTTTTATTTTTAAGTAAGGAGTTCTCCATGTTGGCGGTAGTTGGTCAACATGGCTTTAGATATCCTTGCTTTCCTGCAGAGATGAGGACACTGGGCACCGGGCAGTCACCGGAGAAAGCAAACGGTGATGGCCTACCCTCTCCTTCATCCTCTTCCCCTCGCGCTAAGATGTACATTAATAAAGCCCAGAAGGAAGAAGAAACCAGGACTGAAGATATTTGAATGCATGCTCCTTCCCATATAAAACCTATAATTTTCTGAAATTTTCAAAAATGTGTACTTCTTTTCCCTTTTGACTGCCCATGTTGAAATTCACAGAAACCAACAAAAGACATCATGAAGTCTCCAGCATGAATCATTTATTTGGACCAAAGAGGGAGGCTATTTAAAAAAAGGGCAGTAATTCCTTCTTGTTGTCAAAAGATAAAGGCTTACAA
>NW_006203953.1:875925-1002906 GCF_000334495.1 Tupaia belangeri chinensis
CCTGCTGAAATGTGTACAATACCTTGTAAATTGTGAACATGTAATCATCTTTTGAAAAAGAGGAGAAAAACACCAATTGGCAACATTTCACCATAGATGTGAATGCATTACTGCAGACCATAAATATTTTTAATTCTAGTCTTCTAAGGGAGGAAGATAAAGGTCAATCGTTCACTTCCTGAAAATAAGCGAAAGTCAACTAAAAAAAGGTGGTTCAAGTTCTCAAAGTGACCATCATAAAGTAAGTATTTTTTTCAGGTAAACTTTCGCTCCCCTGAGGCCTCGAAATCATCGCCAACTACCTTTCTGTGAGGTCTATGGTACCCCGAAGAAATTCGGAATGAGCGATCTTGTCCTGTCTGCCCTGAACATTACTGACGAACACAGAGCTCTTCTGGGTGGTGAAAATCCTACCACTGAGGATATACCGAGACCAGCCGTGTAATCAAGATGAGCAAAATGTTTGTCCGCGCAACTGCCACGCTTCCCTATGGCTCCCTATCCACCAAGAGAAAATTAGAAGGGAACATTTGGAGGAAGAAATTATATTTGTACGTGGTCATCTGGGAGTTGTTATCACCCTTTAAACTACAATTACTGGTGTCAGTGGGAGATCTTTGTGGGGACTCTGTGGCCTTTAAATTCTTTTCCTGAAGCAATAATGACCATCTGACGACTCAAACTGGCTAGCGAGATCATGTTTAGATTGTAATGAGAATCAAAACTTCTTTGTGAAAATTAACCACCTTAATTCTTTTAATTCATTTTTTTAAACATGATTTATTTTGGGAGGTTCTGAAGCATGCATCCTGGTATGGTACAATGTTTATTTTGAACAGAATGGATATAGGTAATAAAGTCTCTAAAAGTAAAATCCTGACAACAAGTAAAGCAACACACTTCAGAGAAGGCTCATTCCCTTGCCTAAAAGGCATTAAAGGAATTTTCTGGTCAGTGTAAAACTTTAATAATCCAGACGAATACGCTTTCCAAATTTGAAAAACATAATTGGAAAGGCATAAGTTACTATAAACAACAACAACAAAAACTCTGGAGAGTCAGTGTGTTACTGTTGGGGAATTCCTCCCTCCCACTTCAGTCCTGACCTTTCTAGTCTCTACCGTGCTTCTGCTTCATTTTCTTAAAAAAAAGAAAATGTGCTCACCAGCGAGAGACAGAGAGAGATCACCTTCCATCTTGATGCTTCCGTTGGGACCCATTCTCACAGGACTTGCTTTTCCTTTCCCCTGTCTCTCCTTCCCTGCTTTCATCTGCTTTCCTCATTAGCCGCCAAGCTATTTCATCTCTTAATTTCATGAAGGATCACACATCTGAGTCAGGAAACCCAGGCTCTCTTCATGTTGCTGCAGTCCTACAGAGAAAACCTCTGTGGTTCAAACATAGACATCTACCCTGTATTTCCGTCTTAGGAAGCCAAGTTCAAATTATCAGGAAGAATTGTGGATACCTATGGCTTGCCAAAACTATCAAAGAGATCAAAGAACGAGCAGGCGAAAGCAGTTCTGGCCTGCTTTCTACCGTACAGCCAACGCGATCTTCTCAAAAAATTATTGGGCAAATGAAGAGGCTTGACCTTTGACCTTCACGTTGCTGAAGCAACTTAAGTTCATGTAAGAAAATCAACAGAACAAGAACACGGCTATAGGGTCAAGGGAGTGACAGAGAGCATATAAACCAGAACATCCCGATAAGGGAGAGAGGGTGTGGCACTGGGGGACCAGAGGCCACTTCCTCTTCATCTTCTGTGTAGCCGAAATCTGCTCGTGACCTCTGCTGAGGGTTAAGCGATAATCATATATCAATAGACAGAGAAGCCAGAACAATATAGCATTCGAATCTTCCCATTTCCCCCCAAAAAGAATCCTCAATCATGAAAGATAAGCCTCATGTTTAATTCATAAAATAAGATCTCTGTGATTTATAGATGATGTATAGGTGCTATTCTTGAGCAGAGAGCGTAATCACATTTCCATGGGTGAGATCTTCGAGTGATGCAAGGGAGACTCATTTCAGTTTAAATGAAAGAATCTGTATCTGCTGCTCCCGCTGCTGGAAAGGGACACTTGGCCACAGGAGATGAGACTATTAATTATAGGAAGAGAAGAAGTTGGGCCTCTGGAAAGAGAATTCATTTCTCTTTATAGTTACAGTCAGGGAAGGAGCCACAGGACACCCTCCTCCATAACGACTTTGAGGTTCTGATTTAGAAATGTCTATGAGGAGCATTAATGGGTCAGTGCAGTGGACTGAATACTGTGTCCTCCCAAATTCATATGTTAAAATCCTAATCCTCATGGCGATGGTACTTAGAGACAGCCCTGTGGGAGGTAATTAGAGCCTCATGAGTGGGCTCAGTAATCTCATTAAAGGAACATGAGCGCTTCCTTCCTCTCTGTACCTTGGCCTTGGGGAGAACTCAGGGAAAATACCATGTGCAAGCCAGGAAGCAGGCTTGTACCAGAGGCCAGAACTGCCTTCACCTTGCACTTCCCAGTCTCCAAAACTGTGAGAAAGAAAGAGTTTTTGTTTAAGCCCATCTATGGTAACAGGTTACAGCAGCCCAAATGGATTAAGATCGCCAAGGTTGCAAGAGCAGCTGATATTACCTAATTCTCATCAACCTAATAGCGTCATTTTGTCTATTTATCTTTTTGAAAGATTCTTTTGCCATAGGGCACATGAGCTTGGCAGAGAGACAGAGAGAGGGAAAGTGAGAACTCACTCCCTGGGGGGTTGGCCATGTTGTAATCCCTTCTCCTTCATTCTCCTCAGAATTTTGGGCATACACACACACACATGCCTGATGTGATTTTCAAGCTGCCGTATCCAGGACTTAAACCTGGGCTGGCCATGTGGAAGTCCAGCACTCCAACCACCACGTTATCCGCTGGTCCCTGTAATAGCATCTTTTCTTGTCTTTTTTGTCTTGCAGCCACATAGGCAGGACAGCTGGGCAGATAGGCAATAGTGTCAGAGAAGTGCACCTTTGGTCAGCAGCAACACAGGGCCAGATAAGGAGGGACGGCAGCTTGCAGCCTGGATAACATCATCGCCCAACTGACCTCTCACAGGGGAATGGCGGAGGGGATAAGGAACCCTGGTCTATATAATACGCGTGGCCTTGTGGATATTTCACATCGACAAAAACCTCACAAATACATTCAAACGTTGGCGTTTGCTGTTTCTAAGAAATGTATGTGACCATGGACAGAGGGGTATTTTAGTTTATGTTTACATTGCTGCTTTCGTCCTCTTTGAAAATGATGTTCATATAGTGCTTTTAAAGTTATAAAAAATTATTCCAATACATGTAATTGATTCCAAAGTGACTATTCTTGGCATAGTCTAGATCAGTGGGTCTATTTTCAATACTAGAGTGTACATGCGTGTGCAGGAGAGATGAATTAGTGTATCATGATGCAAGCTAGCACATGTTGCAAAATCTAATGCCATTGTTAATGTTTTATGGATTAAGATGAAAGTACCAAGTGCAATGGGAAACACAGAAGAAGCTAAATTGTTAGCATCTGGTGTCATGGCAGGACTAATTCATATTTTTATTTCTTTCTGCTCTTTGGTACAAAATGGAAAAAAAAAAAAAAGAAAGAGAAACAAAAAGAAAAATAAGCCAACATACAAAATCCCAACTTATTCCAGATCCTTTCTGAACTCTGCCTGCACTGCGTGCTTTCTGTTTCTGGCCTTGCCTGACACAGCGTGACATGGCGGAATGATGGCTTCTCAACGCCTCTACTTGAGAACTGTGTTCTGCCCCTCCTCTCTGCCTAAGGACAGGTGATGTTCTCTCTAACATTCACAAGCCCTCCTCTCTGCGAATCCGCTGTGTCACCACAAGGACTCTGAGAAGCACACCTTTCCAGGGGAGCCTATGGCCATCTCAGTGCTCCGTAGTTAGAGTTTGCCCTGTGATCCTGGAGGGCAGGTGAACCCTGCCCTAACTGACCTATGGTGACACTGGTATTATCAGGGTGGGCGGGCAGGGGAGAACCCAGCAGTTACTGAATAAAACTAAGGTAGCTTCCTGGCTTCTCCACTTTCAGACTGTGAACATTTTAGGTTAATTTCTTGAACTCTAGTTTCCTGATTAATAAAATGAGAAAAAAAAAGAACAAGTAATATGATAAATAGAAAAAAAACATTCAAGTACCACAGAACAGATTTTTCTCTTCGGTGTCTTTCAAAATGATGGAATCAGATGCTTTCTTAATTATTTGTCTACAACTTCCCACTGTGCTGTGGGGGAGAAAATGGCAAGTATAGAGAGATGTTGAGAATTCACTTAAGTTTGACGACTGTCGGTCCTATAAATTCCTCAAAATAAGGTATTTTTTCCCCCATTACTTTCTTTTTTTAAAGAATTATTTCTTTTATTGTATTTATCATTATTGTTATTTTCAGTTTGACCAGAGCAAGATATACACACACACGCAAAGAGAGAGAGAGAGAGAGAGGGAGGGAGGGAGAGGGAGAGGGAGAGAGAGAGAGAGAGAGAGAGAGAGAGCAAGCTGCCAGGTCCAGCACTAGAACCGTGGTCAGCAATGTGGGAGTCCAACACTCCTGACCATCACGCCACCTTCCAGCCCCCACCCCACCTTCCAGCCCCCACCCCACCCATTACTTTCTTTTCTGTTAGCTATAAAACTCAGAATGGTAAACATAAAATGGTATCTCAATATAATTCTTCAAAAGTTTACTCATTTATTTCCTCTATGGAAGAGAGAGACACATAGAGACAGACACCCGAATAGAGTCTGCATGCCGTGATCCGTGCCCAGTGTTGGCTGGCCAGGACCGTGTGCCTGCTTTGCTAAGAGGGTCCTGAGATGTGAACCCAGGATCTTTCCCATGTGTATCCAGTTGTATCACCACTGTGCTCCACGTGGCCCTCAAATATTCTTAAATAAGGAAGAAATGATGCGTACGTTTCCATAGAAACACATTTATGTGCGGTTTTGCGGAACAAGAGACAGTGGAATGCATGTAAACTAGCTTTCACCACTTAATAAATAAACTGAGGATTATAGTAAATAAATTACCTGAATAAATTACCCTAGAAAATTAATAAAAAAGTAATACAAGAACCCAGTGACCCTAGTATCCAGTCCAATACTTCTTCTGTGTTTCTTGGTTTCAGACTTTGTTCTAACCTTTGGAAGATTTGCCCATGGACATGTTAACATTGGCTTCACTCAAGTGCCTTTATTCAGGCTGTCAACTTCTGCCTAAAAAGAATTCAGCACTTTCTGCTTAATATCCTGTTTACTTATCACTCCCTTTATTACATTATTCTACCTTTACCTCTTTGCCTTGTAAGCATTTCTCTTTCACCTACATGTAGATGAAAATATACTAGCTAAAATCGAGAATAACCAACTGAATCTTTTCCCCTATAATGTACTCTGGACAGAAAGACCTTGGAAAATAAAATCAGAGTGCGTTCTAAGGAACTGCAGGACTGGGGAGAAAATCACTTCACATGAATGAACTATGGTTAACCAAAATACACAGCCTTTTTCTTTCCTTTTTAAAATTTATTAAATGAAAAGGACTTCATTACTCCATGACTGAAGCCTTCTTCTAGAAAATGTGTTACTACTAAATATTGCTTGTTTCTTTTCATGGACCTTTGATGAAGAACTTCTTTCAAAAATCAATCTATCTTCTACCCTAGGGACACACTCTTTAGAAAGAAAAATAATAAAACAAACAAAGTTGAAATGTTTACTTTCAATAGAAGTTCCCATAATTGGGTTTCTTCTATTAAATCTAAAATAAAAGAAGCTCCTAAATTTAAACTCTGAATAAAAGTCACCTCCAGTCAACAATACTGAGCAATTTACACCGTTATTATCAGAGGAAAGTATGGTCCTCATATTGCTGGCAGAAAAGCAAAGATCTTTCAGCTAATTCCAATTGTAGCATTCTCAAGGAGGAACCATAATTGGATGAAAATTCTCCCAAAGAGTAAATATTGGCTTTGGAAGTAGAAATCCCTGCCAAAAATCTCAATGGTTCGAGCCCTGGTTTCCTTTCTGAATGATGGTCTCTCCAGTTCATTTTCTGCTCTTTGCCTCCCTGATTCAGTCTCTGTCTCCCACAAATTAAAATGACACTAAGAACAAGCTCAGCCAGTTCTTACTGTGTGTGCGTTCCCTAATGCTGAGGCTGGGCTCTGTGGGAGATCACAAGTTCATTGATGCCTTGCTAGGAGAAAGCAATCACACACAATCAAAGATTGGGTCTGGTTTCTAGCCTATCCATATTCTCAGTCCACATCACTTCCATCACCATCAACACCGTCATCTTGATCATCACCATCATCACTTATACCACAGTGACTTCTGCGTTTTGGGTTCTGGGAGGTTACTTAACCACTTCTGACTTACATGAGAACTTAAAAGCGTACATTAAAAACACCTAACCCCCATGATTGTTTTGAATGTTCAATTAGGTTACGCAAAGTGCCTGCCACTTGGCCTAGGTCTACTATTATTGTTTGTGAAATATTTTAGCCACTTGTTGAGCATTTATTTGATAAGACATTCCTCTTAACTTTCTCCACTATGAACTCTACTTTGATTCTTCTTAGTAGTATTATTATTATTTTTAGTATGCCCCCCCCATCCCACACTCAACACTGATAGAAACAAAATGTGGAACAGTACATATTCACCCAGGAAGGAAAGAGATAAACTTTACTATTAGCTATAAAGGTTGGTAAACTAATCTGCAGAAGATTTAACAGAAGAAGTTAAACCTGCTCCCTCCCAAAAGCCAGACTGTGGAAAAATGGTAACGCAACATTCTGTGAAGCTGACACATGTGGGAAAGGCCCAGGTTCATGCCCAAGGACCTCCCTGAACACGTGGAGTGTGTATGTGCCTATGACCCAGGGCTGCCTAGAGCTAGAGGTGGATCACAGTGATTTTGATTTGCATTTCCTTAATGATTAGGGACATTGAACATTTTTTCATATTCCTGTCAGTTATTTGTACATTCTCTCTTTTTTTTTGTTTATAATAGACATTTATTTAAAGTAATACACCTGCCGACCAAATTATTTTTCGATTAAATTTTTCAGGTTCGACCCCCACTTCATAAGAATATTTTAAGAACAACCGCATCCACAATTGCAATCTAGTTACTTCTTTGCCCACTCTTCTCTCTCTTTTTGTTCCCGAATAACCTCTTTTAGATACGGTTCAAGGTAGAAATTATCCTCCTCGTATTTTGTCCACTGCTCTTTAGGCGATATCTGCTGCCTCATGGTCAGGTCCAGGGCTCTCTTCATGTGAAACATCCTGTCATTATAAAGGTTCTCAGGAAGTCTTCTCATGGCTTCCTTCACATCTTCATTCTCGTACATCGTAGCATCTCGCGTTAACCCCAGTTTACTGAATCCTGCAGCATTGAAATACCATTTTCGAATGCCATCCAGCCACTGACCTGGTGCTGAAACGGCCGGCCTGCTCCCCATTTTGACCCGAGGATTTGTACATTTTCTTTAAAGAAATGTCTATTCAGACTTTTTTGTCCATGTTCAATTGGATTGTTTTTTTGATATTGTGTTCCTTGAGTTCCATATATATTCTGCATATTAAGCACTTATCAAATGTATTATTAACCCTTGTCAGATACCGTTTTCAGACACGTTTTCCCATTCTGTATGTTGTCTCCTCACTCTGTTGTTTCCTGTGCTGTACAGAAGTTTTTGTTTTGTTTTTGTTTTTGTTTTTTCCATTTTTGTTTTTGTTTCCTGTGCTTTTGGGGTCATATTCAAAAGATTATTCCCCAGAACAATGTCAACATTTTTTTCCCCTGTTTCCTTCTAGTAGCTTTAAGGTCATATACTTGTCTTTAATCTGTTTGCAGTTGATTTTTTTTAAATACTTCTGGTGTCAGGTAAAGGTTCACTTGTGTTCTTCTGCATATAGATAGCCAATATCTCCAACAACATTTATTGAAGAAACTGTTCTTTTTCTATTGTGTATTTTTGGCACCTTGACACAAAGCAGTTGACTAAATGTGTGGATTTATTTCTGGACTGTTTTGTTCCACTGGTTTATTTGGTTTATGTATCTGTCTTTATGCCATTACCTGCCTTTTCAATTATTATACCTTTGTAGCATATTCTGAGATCCAATAGGATTTTTGACTCTTATTCAATAACCACTTAAATAAATTTTGCTTACCTTTCTGGCCAATAAAATAAGTTCATAGCTAAGAGCTCTGATAAGTCATCCATAAAATTCTAGAGTAATCAACAATCTTATGCACTGATCCTTAGTAATTAGAGTAAAGCCAAGATTGTGAATGAACACTTTTAGGTAAATGAGTAATGGTATGTCTAAATAATAACGTCAGTCTTTGCAACCAATTAAATGAGTAGGCGGGAAATACACGTATAAGCACCACTCCATAACATACCTCCTTATCCCAGTCTTGAACACGCCAAGACTGGATTCCATATATTACTTTAGCAATCTACTGAATGCCTGAATAGGAGCATTTTTCATGGGTCAACTCCATCATAATGAAGGACCTTATCATAAACACAGGCTGGATCCCCACCTCCAATTTTAATGCTCTTTGTATAAAGTCCATTTAAGACAGTAGAGTGGACATATGCCTCTCTTACTTTCTGTTTATACAAAAGCAGCACTGTCTTATTGCACTATTCATTATCCACACTTCCATATTTGGCAAAGAGCAAATAGCACCTTGCAAACTTCCCGATATATTACTAAAGGCTCAAAACTGAAAATTTTGGTTTGCTCCTTAACAAAAATTTTTCAGAGATTTTTATAAAGTCAGATAATATTTGTTTAATCACAGTTCAGAATGATTTGATTATCACCTCTTAAAACCTCCATCAATCACAAAATCAGGCCGTTCTAAAAAGGATTTCTGGCCTTCATTACAAACGCTGATTTTAGTAGATCTGAAGAAAGAATTTGAGCTGAAATAAAGAACGCTTTTCTCATCTAAGAATATGGAATCTGTGTAGCTTAGAATTCTATCTGCTTTTACTCCTAGCTAAAATCATCATATTTTAATCTTCCATTTTTGTTTTTGTTTCCTGTGCTTTTGGGGTCATATTCAAAAGATTATTCCCCAGAACAATGTCAACATTTTTTTCCCCTGTTTCCTTCTAGTAGCTTTAAGGTCATATACTTGTCTTTAATCTGTTTGCAGTTGATTTTTTTTAAATACTTCTGGTGTCAGGTAAAGGTTCACTTGTGTTCTTCTGCATATAGATAGCCAATATCTCCAACAACATTTATTGAAGAAACTGTTCTTTTTCTATTGTGTATTTTTGGCACCTTGACACAAAGCAGTTGACTAAATGTGTGGATTTATTTCTGGACTGTTTTGTTCCACTGGTTTATTTGGTTTATGTATCTGTCTTTATGCCATTACCTGCCTTTTCAATTATTATACCTTTGTAGCATATTCTGAGATCCAATAGGATTTTTGACTCTTATTCAATAACCACTTAAATAAATTTTGCTTACCTTTCTGGCCAATAAAATAAGTTCATAGCTAAGAGCTCTGATAAGTCATCCATAAAATTCTAGAGTAATCAACAATCTTATGCACTGATCCTTAGTAATTAGAGTAAAGCCAAGATTGTGAATGAACACTTTTAGGTAAATGAGTAATGGTATGTCTAAATAATAACGTCAGTCTTTGCAACCAATTAAATGAGTAGGCGGGAAATACACGTATAAGCACCACTCCATAACATACCTCCTTATCCCAGTCTTGAACACGCCAAGACTGGATTCCATATATTACTTTAGCAATCTACTGAATGCCTGAATAGGAGCATTTTTCATGGGTCAACTCCATCATAATGAAGGACCTTATCATAAACACAGGCTGGATCCCCACCTCCAATTTTAATGCTCTTTGTATAAAGTCCATTTAAGACAGTAGAGTGGACATATGCCTCTCTTACTTTCTGTTTATACAAAAGCAGCACTGTCTTATTGCACTATTCATTATCCACACTTCCATATTTGGCAAAGAGCAAATAGCACCTTGCAAACTTCCCGATATATTACTAAAGGCTCAAAACTGAAAATTTTGGTTTGCTCCTTAACAAAAATTTTTCAGAGATTTTTATAAAGTCAGATAATATTTGTTTAATCACAGTTCAGAATGATTTGATTATCACCTCTTAAAACCTCCATCAATCACAAAATCAGGCCGTTCTAAAAAGGATTTCTGGCCTTCATTACAAACGCTGATTTTAGTAGATCTGAAGAAAGAATTTGAGCTGAAATAAAGAACGCTTTTCTCATCTAAGAATATGGAATCTGTGTAGCTTAGAATTCTATCTGCTTTTACTCCTAGCTAAAATCATCATATTTTAATCCTGACAACACATTTCGGTAAAGCAGAAAAAAAAATATAAATAAATAACTTGCCAAAGGGGGCATTATCACTTCACAAGGCCAGAACAAGCTGGAGAAACAGATGAAATTCAAATCAGCTCAGATCCTGTTTCCACGATAATGCATCTCTTCAGCTTCGGAGCCACATCAGAACTGCTTCTTTCCTGAGCGGTTTTCAAAGTTGTCTTTGAGGCATCATTGAGATTTTTTTTTTTCCAAATGGATAACATCTACTTGAATAAGACACCCAGGAAAGGTAACTTGCATGGGAGAACAAGGTTAATTCTTTTTTGTTTGTTTGTTTCCCAGATGATGCAAAACATAGCATGTAGGATATCCTTAATTACAGTCTTCTTCATCAAATTCATTACAACTAATTAAGGCAGATGACTTGGTCCCCCCAGAAATCGAGGCAGATTGCTTCATCAAAAGCTACAAAGTTTCTTTTGACAATCACATTTTGCACTGAGATCTGTTCATGATGACTAAAGATGTCAGCCGATGTCATCAGGAGTAGAGAATGAATAACAAGTACCTGCTGGCATATCCTAATAAATGAGGCAGTTGGAGGGCTAGAGAGAAACGAAGAAAGCAATCCTACAACATCTCAGGTGCCTGATAACCTTTACAGATGAAGGATATTGTCCTGGAGAAAGCAAAAGTGGAGATGCTTATCTGTTCATCAGTATTTCAATATTCTGGTACTTGGGGTCTATGATTCACTGCCTTACTCTAGGTCAGATGTCTATCCACTGACTTGGGCTACCTTGGTATCTATGTGAATGAATACCAATTATTTTTCATCTTGGTCTCTTTGCAATGCCATCATATAAAGAAGATATACCTCTGGTACAAGAGCTCTACTGCGTGGCAGTGTAGTGGTTTCAATTTTACCTACTCACACTGTCTATGAAGTATGAATACAGAGTAAGCTGCTCTCTTCCTCATGATCACCTGCCCATCAACAGCACAACCTACCAAATATCAACCAAATTGACCTCAGGAAGTGGGAATGCAAAACGGCCCTCAAATAATTCATGTTCTGTATTCATCTGAACTTTTGAAGGATAGAAGAAGTCAAGTTGTTAAGGCTAATTAAGGCCTATTTGAGACCTCACAAAGACTAAAATATTGCTTACAGTTTTTTGTGTAAGAAAAAGTAAATTAGAGGCGGCTCCTTGGTAGTCAATGAATATATATTTCCTGGTAATCTCAATGACTTTAAAAATGATATCAACAAGAAAATTTGCATTTAGTAATGTTTCCTGGCACCAGTACTCTGCTAAATGCTTTATGTATGCAATGTCATAAAATTCTTCCAACAATTCTGTTGTGTTCTCATCCATATTAGTTTCCTATTGGTGCTATAGCAAAGTATCATAGCCCATTGGCTTAAAACTGTGTAAATTAATTTTTATATAGTTCTCAAAGTCAAAGTTCCAAACGGATCTCTCTGGGCTAAAATCAAGAGGTCAGCAGGGGTGCACTCCTTTCTGAAGGCTCCTGGGTAGAATCTATTCTTTTCCCTATTCCAGCTTTTAGTGGTTCGCTGCATTCCTTGGCTCTTGGACTCCTTCCACCACGACCTGACACATTCATGGTTTCTGGGGACTGAGAAATGGACATCTTTGAAGCGTCGTCATCCTGCTGACCACACCTATCCATCTTTGTGAAAGAAATTTAACAAGAAAGTATCTTACCCTATCTTTCTCCTGTCACAATCCTTTCCCTATTTCAAACTTTCTAAGGCTTCTTGTTCTGGGAGCAAACCAAGAGACTACCACGTGGTCTTCAAGGTAAGGCAGGGACTGGCCCTGTCCTCTCTCGCATTTCCCTAGAGTCCCCTTCGCTCTCTTTTCTCCGGCCACGGCAGCCTGCTGTGAACGCATCACCTAATGCACACGCTCACGTCTATGCCCTGGCACATTCTGTCTTCCACCTGGGACGATCCTCCAACCTAGCTCGGTGTAGTCAATTTATATGTTTCCCACTGCCCAAGCCTCACTTCTGCAGCAAAACCCGCAATAAACCCAAGTCTCCCTGCTGTTAGTTCATTAACTTATTCATTATTGATTTGTCTATGCATATACATACCTTTGTTTTGTCCTCACCTTTCTCCAGACACTCTTCTTTCAGCGCTAGGGCATAGTAGGTAACAGCACAGACAATACTGTGGCTTTTGTGAAGCTTATTTTCTGATGATGATGCATACATGTTTGATGTGACAGGCGAAGTAGGCACAGTGAAGAAAAACAAAGCAATGTAAGAGAGGAGGGTCATGTGGGGGGCTATTTTAGACAGAAAAGCCAGGAAACACATCTTAAACCAGGTGACATTTGAAAAGAGATAAGAATGGGGAGAGGGAGGTGATCTTGAGGGAAGAATATTTCAGGAAGAGGCAACAGTTAAGTGTGAAGACTGCAGCCACGATAAGAGGGAGGGTGTTTAATGCTCTGGTGTGAGAACCCTACTGCATTGTAATTGTAGTGGTTTTCATTTTACATAACAATGTTATCATTTGAACAGTGTCTGCCTCTTCATTAGACTTTAGACTCCAAGAGAAAACTCTCTGCTTTTATTTTCTGTAATATCCCCTACGACCTGCCACATTGTTTCTCCAAATGTTTGTAGGATGCATAAATAAAGAAGCCTGTGAATATAGTGTTATTCTGATCTGTTGTTGCGAGGAAACTGGGATTACAGTGTTTAATAACTTTCCAAGGTCATATAACTAATCAATGGCAAATCCATGCTTTTAATCCAAGACTATTTGACAACCAAATACATGTTCTTAACCATTCAGCTGTGTTGCCTACTAATTTTCTCGGAGATACTTAAAGACAACTTGTTCTCAATGAAAAAACGACTTAGACTAGGTTGGCATATGTTGGTTACCAACTACAGTATTCCTTTATACAAACTGAGCAATGCCTCCTCAGGGCTTCATAAAACTGTGAGAATACGAACCACCTGCAAGTTTGGTTAAAGCACGAAGACATTGCATAAAATAATACACAAGAAAGCACTGAGCAAACAGTAAAATATCACTTACCACCACCTACTGCACATGAAACGAATAAGGAGTAACATTCCTAAGACATCTACGGTCTGACAAACGCTTAATGGAGTTGAAGTCCTGTGGTGCTCGTATTACGCATAGATTTTTTTTTTTTTCAGCTCACACCACATCGAGAAAGGACTTTTCTCCTTCGAATGAGGTGAACTATCTCTTATTCCCACTGTCCAGGGAAGAACAGAGAAACAATGGGCCATCTTCCCAAATACATGGGGTTTGAGTGTTTTCGAAATAGAATAAGTGAGCGAGAGTGAGAGAGGAGGAAGGAAGATTCTGGAAGGTATGTTTACAAAGTGTGCTCTGTGCCTTGCTGAGAATGTAACCCCAGAAAGGAAGCTGTCGGACGCTTAGTCCCCAGTGCAACAGTGCTGGGAGGCAGTGCCCCACAGGAGGTGTTTCGGTCCTGTTTCCTCCATGATCTATGAAAGGCCCAGAGCCGGTGCACTCTCTCACCCCCTTGCCATCCACCGTAGGATGGCACCAAAGAAGGTTCTTGGTGGGACCAGCAGTTGGCGTAAAAGCTTTGTCACTGACTCCCATGTAGTCAATTGTGGTTCAAGTCTTGGACCCAGAGGCCTAAACTCACACCAGGAGTGTGTGTGTGCATGCCCAAGATCCTAAGAGAAGAATGGAGAGAAGGGATTGCAGTGTGGCCATCCCCCCTGGGGGGTGATTTCTTGCTTTCAGTCTTTCTGTCTCTCTCTTGTCTTTCTGGTGAATGCATGTGCCCTATAGCAAAAACCTCTCTAAAAACAAAACAAAAAAAAAAACAAACAAAAAAAGAGAAGGTTCTTGTCATAGGCCAGGCCCTACCCCATCTTGGACTTCCCAACGGCCCGGACATGTGCCACAGACATTTCTGGGAATTCTGTTAAACTAGCACAAAATGAACAAAGACACTATCAATAACTTTGATAATGGTTAGACTTTAATGTAACCTTAAAATAAACTGAAGATTGCTTCAAATATGGCTATAAGAATTTATATGAGGACAGGGTTAGAAAGAACAACTTGTGAGTGGAATACACATGATAATTTGGACAATACAGAGTGGAAGAATTCAGTCCATAAAAAACTATTTCTGAATACATTTTTTCTAAAGAAGTGGTGAAAAAAAGGATTTCACGATTCTTTGCTAAATATGTTCCTATGAGAAATATAATGACTTTCACTTATTGTTTATTGTATATAATTTTGCTTACATTAGCTTACATTAAGTGATATGATAAATTGGTTATAAATTATATTATTTAGTTGTTTGGGTTGGGTCATTCTCAATTAAACCTATTGTTCCCAGAGGGAAATTTTAATTCAGGATATCATGAATATTGTTAATGTTAGTAAAAAAATTTAAATATGTTTCCATTATGCAGGTCAAAAAGGCACTATGCATGCAGGTACAAAACTCAGAGTCATAAGAATGTCTCACTCTGATACCTTGGGCCACTGAGTTCATTGCCTCACAGGCACCTTGCAATACACCCTTTCTTGAAGTAGTCCATAGATAGGTAGACATATAGATACAGACAAACAGATATGGGTGAAGAGAGTAGCTTTCACATATACAAAGGGACTTCCGCACTCATGGAAAAATGGAATTAAAATACAAGTTTATGTGGCGCAAAGCAATGTGAAATTCAAGTCTAATTTTCTCATACTATGCATGCACTTGGCATAAACTCTTCAAAGATTCCTCACATACATTCCTGGTATTTTTAATTCTTTTGCTCCTATTTGGTATTGTAAAATGAGCCAGATCCATAGTATTTTGTAACTTTTGCATGTATATATGTACAATATATGCACTAGATGTCTGTGTACAGTCTGCCTATTTGTTTGAAATAAAATTGCTGAACGATCGTTGGCAAGAGTTTTTCAGCCTACAAAAGACTATTTCTGATTTTTGATGTTCTTGTGTTTTTCATATAAACAATCTTTTCCTTTGCAAAAAGTGATCATTTACGTGTTCCTTCATGATTTTCATGGCTCCCGGGCCTTTCCATTTTGTGGGCTACTATTTCAAGACGGTGGTTAAAGTCACTGGTGATCCAGGGCATTCGGGCTTCGTCCTGACTCTGGTACGATAATGAGTCTACTTCCATTCAGTCCCACAAAGTACAGCACCTTCCTCATACCCGCACCTCCTGACATACAGCTGTTCGTGGTTGTGAAGGAACCAGCACCTTGCCCTCTTTCAAAAAGAAAGGAAAATCGAGGGTCGCTCCCAGGTGCTGCCACCTGCACCCAACACATGGCTGCTGGGTTTGAATCCTGCCTGGCCAACCAAAAATTAGCCAGGCATGAGCACAAGTGCCCGGGTCTGATGGCTGGAGGTGGGAGGAAGGGGATTACAGTGTGGCCAGTCCTGTGGAGGGCACTCTTCTCACGCTCTCTCTCTCTCACCCTCACATGTGCATGGCTGTTTGTATCACGTTGTCCGGAGAGTCATGACACACGTTTGCACAGAGAAATTGCATCATGACTTTCCAGATAACCAATACATAGGCTATCATGCCTAAAGAAAAAAAATATGAAAAGAAGATATAAACTCTTGATTGACAGATAAATGATAGAGTTTATATAAGCACCTACTAGTTCACCGTGACTCAGACAAATTGCTCTCAAACAATGACCTCTTGAACCCTTACAAGTTATTTGCGCTTTGACCTCGGACAGGGAGTCTAGCAGGGGTAGGGTTCAGGTCAGTGACCTCTGAGGAGGTCCAGACTATGGTCCAGGCTGATTGGCCAGTTTTCCCCAAGACTGTACACATCAGAGGATGTGAGAGGCTGACAGACAGAGCCAGGAACCAGGGCCTACCCATCACACTCCTGGCGATCACTGTGTGGAAGTGGTTCATTTCCTCTGCTTTTATACTCATTTCAGTTTTCAATTTTTACTTCGTGTATTTGTGTTTCATTTTTTTAATGACTAAGTTAGCTAAAGTTTTATCATTTTCCAAATTTGTTCCCATTTTTATTTCAAACCATCAGCTTTAAAAGTTTACAGTATTATTTCTTCCTTATGCATCCATATTTGTAAAGCAGTGCTTCTTTACGTCTTGGTAGCTTATGGTTTCCTTGGTGAGTGTGAATAAAAACGGCGTCCTTTCTTGATGCTCACTCAGGCTTATAAAGTCAAATACTCCTTTCAGGCATTTATTTACCTCATCATCTGTTCCTGGATCCTCAACTCCAAAGCTCTGTTCTCAAGTATTGTCACATAGCTTTTCTGCTGTGCTTACAAGGTCATGCCCAGCTCAGCCCTCTGTCACTGCACAGTTTGAATCGGGGACTCTCTGTTGCCAGCTGTAGGATTCTACTCCTGCCTCGAGCACCCACACTTCTACGAAAGACACGCAGTGCAGTGTGGATATCCAGGCAGCACTGTGAGTGACTTACTTAGTAACCACTGCAAACACTCTAGCAGAGAGGCACAATCACCATTGCCGTTTTACAGCTGGTACAACTCGGTTACAAACATGGAGGACCTTGCCTAAACTCACACACTCGCAATCCTGAGAACCAGGATGCAGACCTCGGGCAGCCTGGCACTACATATGAAAGTCGTCTTGAAGAAAGTCATAGGAAACTCCATGCTCAAGACCCTTACTACCGTGGCCCCATTTTTTTCCTTCACATGAGGGCCTGTTTTTCAACTGGGGGAGATGTTGTACTTCAGGGACATTTGGCAAGGTTTGGAGACATTTGACGGCCTATTGAGAGGGGCTGCGACTCCCACCTAATGAATAGAGGCCAAGAATACCACTGAGCGTCAGACATGTGGAGAAGCACTCCTGACCATAGAGCACTGGCCAGCACAGGTGTCCACAGTAACAGTCAAGAGATGCAGTAGCGACACTGGCCATTTTAGAAACTGATAGACAGCCGCAATAAAGACAAAATAGAAACAGGATTAGAAGAATCATTTTTAAATTACTTCTTAGAGGCTAAATTGGCCTGTCCTTCAATTTATATGTACTAAACCTCAAGTATCTCAGAATGTGACTGTATTTGGAGATAGAGCCTTAAAAGTGGTGATTAAGTTAAAGTGAGTCCATTAGGGTGTGCCTTAATTCAATCTGACTGGTGTCCTGATAAGGAGATGGGATTGGGAGACACAGAGAGGCATCAGGGGTGCCTGACGGGAGGACTAGAAGAACAGGCAGCCTGAGGGTGGCCATCTGCAAGCCAAGGAGAGAGACCTGGAACGGATCCTTCCCTTATGGCCCTCAGAAGAAACCAACCCTGCTGGTACCTCCATCTTGGACTTCCAGCCTCCAGAACTGTGAGAAAATACATGTTCTGCTGTGTAAGCCACCTGGTCTGTGGTATTTTGTTATCACAGCCCTAGCAAACTAACATATTACTTAAGGCTGTAAACTATTTTCAAGATCCTTCAGAACTCCTAAAGTGTTCTTCATAGTCTATTGCTATGCTAATTAAAAATGATTCACCTCTTCAGTAAACCTGGTGTTTAACTGCTTTACTATGCAACATATTGTTAGCTCCATTTCCATCTTGGAGCAAAACCCACTTTAGCTTCCCATTTTGGGCTGTTAAAGATTTCACAAGTCTTCCCAACCTATCTCCAAGTATCCTGCCCAGTCAACCTGCTGCGTCGATCAGTAGACATTTTCTCTATATGCAAAGGATGCACTGGTATTTAGACAATCTTTCAATGCTGTTATCTTTCAAAGGTTGACAAATCACTTACCTCAACAGTTAAACCAGACAAACGCACCCTCCCTGCGTTGCAAACGGTTGACTTTGCTGATAGGAGATGTAATGAAGCATCTTGGCAATGCATTTTTTTTTAAAAACATTTTCACCATCATTGAGAAAATGATTAAAATAAAAAAACCCAACATTTTTCATTCTGGCTATTTGGAAACCAATGAATATAAGATTCGTGCAGGAAGACAGTCTAGGGTTTAGCTCATTTCCTCTGTCAGGCGTTTTCCATGCTTTCCCAGAGGAGCCCATGGCTGTGCGTAGCAAAAGTGGACACCCCCCCAAAATATTTACTTATCACCCTTCTTTGTAAATGTGGTAGTTTACTCCCCTTTTCTTCTTTTTCTAGAGGGTGCATGGGTTTGTGAAAGACAGAGACAGACAGAGGGAGAGTGAAAGCACACCCCATGGAGAACTGGGGAGTGGTCATGTCACAGTCCCTTTTCCTCCATCTTTTTCTCCTTTCAGGATTTTGGGCACTCGCACACACATAAGGCATGTTTCTCAAGCCACTGGGTCTGGGACTTGATCCACATGATTGGCTATGCAGGGTCTGACTGCCTTAATCAGCAGGCCATGGAGCAGGCCTGCGTCCTCTCTTATAATATGATGGGACAAGCAAATTTTATACACACACACGCACACACACGCACACACTCATTTTGTTCCAAGTGTTGTCTTGCCAATTCATGCCAATTCAACAAACTACACTTGCTTGTACTACCTGCTCCTCCTGGAAACTGCTCTGTAATATATAGTACAGTGAGTATAATGCCTTTTACCTTTGCCAGGAGTGTAAGGGGCTGTCAAGGTAGCAGTTTTTGTCTCAGTTCCTATAAACTTTCTTCTAAGTAATAATAACTTGGGCATCGGGGTGGGCAGAGCAGATTCCCTCTCTATGCTGTCAGATACTTACTACATTGGCGTCTATACCCTTGCCTTGATAGCTTACCCTCAGTGCCCACTGCCGAAAATTCACCTTACTAAAAACGTTAACGCATTGCTCAGAGAATTCACTCATGCTATTAATACAAATGCAGTTGTTCCTCTATTCTTTACCCCTAAAGAAATTGCATCTTGTTTCTTTGGCCTGTTACCTCCCCCGTTCTCTAGGGGCTCCCCAAGTTAGGTGACCCATTCAAAGCAGGCTCTTCAAGCTTAGGGTCTGCTATTTCATTCTAAGAGGCTGTGCTCTTCTAGGAGTTTCCATTAATGTTAAGGATACTATTTTTTTTTCCCTTCCACAATGGCTGAAAAAGTAGGTGCTATAGACGTTCTAAGGCAGTGTCAAGAGAGGCTAAACATTTAGGAATCTTCAGAGCAGTTCCAAACAAAGAAGAATTGTCCTGCCTTGAGCAGTAATCGCACACCTGTTGAGAACCCGGACAGATAAGAAGACTCTAGGTGTTACATTCTAGGTCAAGAAACTAGAGACAGAAATATGGGCTTCCTGAAAGATAAAACCTCCCTTGACAAGACACCACTGTTATGGGGTACCTCTGAAATCTTAAATGTGTTATATCTGAGGTCTGAGAGGCGGCCGCATTATGTACTGAGGATGACTTCTGGAGAGTGACACTGGGAGCTGTTTCCGGGCAGGGACGTTGCAGGAGGTTTATGCTGGGAGATATATCTCCTGCAAAGTGCAGGTCTGAGCTGAGTGAGCAAACATCATTCCCCATTTCTTCGGCAAACATTTCCTGGGCATCTTTTCTAGTTTCTACTGTGTTAAGGTGCTCTGAAGCCGGAGATAAATGATATAGGATCCTTGCCTCCAAGAAGCTATGTTCTACTGAGTAACTGGCTTTAAAAAATTATTTCCACTACTTATTGGTTGACCTTCTTGGTGGTTCTGAGTCTCTGAGAGTCTTTGCATTTATTTATGTGCTAACTGCTGAAGGGAGGACTTGGGGTCTGTGTTCCTGCCATTTGGATGTCAATTAGCACTTGGAGAAATAAGTGCCTTGTTTAGGAATTTAAATAATTTTAATGTCCTCACTGACCAGAAAAATAGATTCTAGGGCCAAAGGAGCATGGGGGCACGGGGGGGAGGGGGGAAGAAAATAGGGAGGGGGAAGTTGTTTACTTTTCTATTTTGTTTAATATATTATTAATCAGTGTTTTGCAAATAGTGAATTTAACAGGATAGGTCTCTGAGAGACAGTGGAGGAAAGAGTCTTATGGATCTCTAAGGATCTAGCAAAAGGAAGACAAAAAGCATACGGTCACGCCAAGCATGGGTGGAAAGGTTGGAGCTCAGGGCACGTACAATGCATGCAAACTGGACCCTGCCTGGTTCTCCCAGAAAAATGTCTGTGACCCTGCTGAGCTTTTATAACCCTAGCTTGTCTATCCGAATCTGGAGTCTAAAAGGTATTTGTAAAGTCTCCTTTTCCATCTTCTGACACAAAGAGTAAACCATGCAACCGCCCACCGCACAAGCCATGTTACAAAAGTCAGGATGGTTGGAAGAAGGTTCAGACTCATAACAATGGAGAATCAACATCTCTTCCTCGGTCTCTCCCTCGTACTTGGATCTGAACCTTTGGTATTGAGATATATCCAAGATGCACCGTGTTAAATCCATTAAAAAATATCCTCTCTCGACTCCACAGCCTTCTTCTACTGCCTTAGGTTAGTTCCTTTTTACAGCTAAATTTCTCAATAGTTGTATATACTTTATTACTTTATAACCATTTCTACATTTCCTGCATTTGGGCACACAACCCTCAGGTGTCTAGAAAAAATTGATTAAGGTCACCAGTGACCTCCAAATCGCTAAATCCTGTGGATATACTTTTAGTCCTTGCCTATTTGACTCCCAAGTAGCACTGCAATGCTACTCTCTCATGTGAAAACATTTACTTGGAGTTTCTGATTTGCTTTGACTATAGTTATTTTTTAACTCTTTTTCAGGAACTTAATCTTCTCATAGATCAGTAAGCATAAGCGTTCCTCAAGATTCACACTCATACCCTTTATTTGTTTATTTTTATTCCCTCTGTAGGTAATATCGATATAGCTTATCAATTAAGAACTGATCTGCCAAGGACTGTCAACATTGTATTTCTAGAGGCCACACAGTGGCACAGTGGTTGAACACAGTTCTGTGCAAGGCCATCCCACTTGGGAATGTAACCAGCCAGGCTTGACCTAAGAGGTCCAAACCTAACACTAACTGTAGTTTTGTAAGTCTATTTGTACAGTCCACGTGCACGCAGGATGACTGGATGACCGAAGGTTAACTCCAGTTGCAAGGGGAACAAAAATGCTGCTGGCAACAGAATGAAAAGAACAGGACAGTTTCCCAGTTCATATCTGTACTCACTGTTTCAGTGAGAATAGCACCATCTACTCATGTGAGTAAACCATAAGGCCAGGAATTATTTCCAGTACCAGATGCATTCTTCACCCCATGGACTTCATTATCTACTTATGTTCATATTTTCACTTCTATATACTGAATATGTCCATTACCTTCCATGTGAAATGATAGTGCTCAAGCCAAGTTACCATTATCTTATGCCTGGAGTTCCATCATGAACTATTAGTTTGATCCCCCACATATTCGATCCCCCACATTTGCTCTTTTTATTAGTCAGGATTCTCCAGAGAAATGATACTGATAAATACACACACACGCACGCACACACACACACACACACACACACACACACTGTCTTTCTTCTGAGAGTTTTTTTTTTTTTTGGAGAGTTTTTTTGCTATAGGGTAAGTGTGCTCACCAGAAAGACAGAGAGAGACAGAGAGACAGAAAGCGAGAAGTCACCCCCCAGGGAGGATGGCCACTCCGCAATCCCTTCTTCTCCATTCTCCTCTTGGGATCTTGGGCACACACACATAGCCAGCATGACTTTAAGCCATTGGGTCCAGGACCCAAACTGCGGTCGACTATATGGGAGTCCAGAGACATAGCCATTATGCCAACGGCTGGTCCCCACACTGTCTTTTAATAAAGAATTAATCTGTGCATTCATGAGGGCTGAGATGTTTCCATATTCAATTGATATCCTGAAAACCCAGGAGAGACAGTGATCTAGTGATCTTGTAGTTTCACTCTGAATCTAAATATCCAAGAACCAAGACTTTGATGTCAGTTCTAGTCTTAGGGCAGGAAAACAAAACACAAAAAAAACCAGTGTTCCAGCTCATATAATCTAGCAGGGAAGCTTGCTCTACTCAGCTGTTTTGTTCTAGTCAAGTCTTCAATGAATTGGATGAACTTCAACCATGCAAGGGAGGACAATCTGCTTTATTTGGTCTAACAATGCAATTGTTAATCTCATTCAAATGCACCTTCACTAACAACTCAGAATGGTGTCTCCACAGTTATCCGGGTCTAGTCAAGACCCTGTGGGCTAGTCAAGCTGATACCGAAATTTGACCATCAAAATTTTCTATATCCACTCTCTATTTGTAGCAGTAATCGGGGTTGTTTTAACCTTAATAGATTCTATGAAGATGTATGAGCTGATCCCTGTGCATCTCTTAAACTTATCTGACACTGCTTTTCCCTTCATGTCTACATTTAACACCTACTGGTTGCTTTTAGCTCATCAAACATGACTTTACATGCTGTTTTATCTTCTTAAAGAGACTTCTAATGTATGAGTGCTTTTTTATTCTGTTTTTTTGCATCCTTCAGATCTCGGCTGAAATGCTATTTCCACAGGGAAGACTTCCATGAGTATCAAATTTGATACATATTCTTATAAGACCTTTTTTTCCTTTATTTTTTATCCTAGAGGGCAGGTGTGCACATGAAAGAGCAAGACAGCACCCCCCAAGGGTCCTCCTGCAACCCCTGTTCCTCCAGTTCTCTACCCTGTCAGGATCCTGGGCACATATGCTCACACCCAGTGTTAAGCTGATGGAGTCTGGGACTTGAACCCTGGTTAGCCACAGGCTCCAGCTTATTCTGTATAGCACCTAACTGCTATGACATAGGACTAACTCTTACTTTTTCTTCATAAGAATTTTCATAGTGATAGTTTACGTGGATTTGATTAAATTTTGCCAGTGTAAAAGACCATAAGCCAGGTGATATCAAATGCCATGTTGAATTTTGCTCATTAATGCATTGTAAGCATTTATCCCAGTTCTCGTTACATGGGACATATTAAATACACATTTGAGTGAATAACTTACACCTACACTGTACCTAGTCTACTATATCAGTAAGGAAGTTCTACTTCTTGTCCAGATTATCACATAATCACAAATTCTGTTTATCAACTTATGATTGATATCATAAAAATCCTTATAGATTTTTTCCTTCACTAATTAATTATACTGAAAAAATTGAACCAATGTACCTTCTAACCTGTAAAATTATCTTTCTTGGAAGTTGGGAACCAGAACACGAATATGCACTGAGGTGAAAGCAGAGAGTTAAAAATGAAGTAAAACAGAAGGTAAAAGGAGTAATTCAGTTTTGACCAATACCTAAAAGAACTGGATCTGCCCTTATTTTCCTGGACTAAGACCAAATCGAAAATAATTCATGATATGAAAGAGGGGCAGTCAACCAGCTATGGTTCCAGGGTCGAATCTAGCCTGGTGTCTGTTTTCATATAACCCATACATCAAAAATTGAAAAAAAGTTAAATGGTTGAAAAACATCAAAAGAAGAGTTCTATTTAGTGACATGTATGAAATCCAAGTTTCAATGTCTGTAAAGGTATGAGAAAATAGGCCATCCACTCATTGGTGTGTTGTCTCTGACTTCTGTGACTATGGCTGTCCATGCCTCCAATGGGGGAACTGAGTAATTATAGCAGAAACCATATGGCTCACCAAATCGAAAATAGTAACTTCTCTGGTCCTTTACCAAAAAAAGGGTGCTGACCACTGCAAGCACTTAAAGCGCTTATTTCTACCATAATAAATTCTTTGCAGGGTCGTTTAGTTGGAGGATAACCTGTGCTAGTGCTCGACGCGAATATAAAAGTGCATTTCAAGGCTAGGTTCTTTTTGGGCCACTCATCATTTTGGATTATCTGTGTCGTGCACGTCTCCTTGAGGCAGTACAGATAATCAAGACATGATGAAATATTTCTTGACATAAGATTCATCCAAATCCACAGGCCACTTGAGTAATATGTTTATGATTACATTTAGTTCTATCAGGAGCTGGGGCTCTGCCACTAACTTACATGGACTGTTATTGAGAGCTTGCTACGCTCTTCGCAGCATCTAGTCTGGATTCAGTTGAACCTGGCTCTGATTTTTGAGCTTTGCTATTACTAACTATGTGGGCAGCTCATGCATTTTAAAGTTGTATCAGAATCTTTACATTTGGAATGTAAACAGTAGTAGACTCATAACTTTTGGAAGATTAGATGAGAAAATGCCTGGGAATTATTTAGCAGACTGCCTACAACCTGGCAAAAGCTTATGATTAGCTGCTTCACCTTGAGCAAGCCACTCCATTCCATTCGTCATCTGACACAGGAGTGAATGAAGCTTCACGTGCACCATAAGCTTTCCTGTTATTGAAGATGGGTGCTGAAACTAATGCTAAAATTAGTTACACGAGGATTTCTAAAAAAAGGATTTGGTTCCAGATCTCTTTACCCAGATAGAAAACAGACCAGCTTTTACACATGCTGCTGAAGAGATACGATAGCATATTGGGCATGTGACTAAACACCCTTGTTACTTTTCATGTGAAAAACACGTACATTTTCAAACACATCTAATGATGAGCATCTGCACGTCCAATGTTTTAATGAACGATAAAGGGCCAGTCTTTGCTCAGCTGCCTTGTTTTAAGATAAGGCATCAGGAAAGAGTTCCATGGCTCTATTCTCTTTCACACTGATGTGGTTCCACAGTAAAACAATCCTCCCAGGTGAAAGAGATGGAGGATTTGCAGAGAAAAACTTCTATTTGTGGTATTCCAAAAGGCTCTTGAGACCAGAAATAAATGACCATTTTATCAGTGTGTGATACTCAACAACTTCATTCAATATTTACACGTAATAGCAGTAAGGCACTCAAACATGTACAGTGGTGGAACTGTGGATCATTGTCACTAAAGAAATTCTCTAGAATAATACGTTTTCAAGGGATTGTTCTTGAAGTTGCCTACTTTTTTCTACAGCTTTGTACAGGGGAGTAGAAGAAAGCCACGGAAGGAAACTCCCCTTAGGCGTCCCTGCTGACACTGACCTGCAGAGGAATGTTAAGAACCATGTTGCCTGTATGGGTTCGCCATGTTTTACAATGCACTCGTAGTCATTTAAATTAGGTCATAAATTGCTATGAAAGTCTAAATACACCTTAAATCCTTAGTACATCCGAGCCATATCTTTCTCCCCACAAAGACTTCAGATGGAATGAATCCCTCAACCACAATCAGAGGACAAACCAGAAAGAACTCATCTCAAAACGCTATTGAAGTTCTGCACATATCAGCAGAACCATATTGGTTTAGGACACATTATGTGGCTCCTATTATGTGTGAAGATTTAAAAGACTCTGATGCACGAACCAGGCACTAACATAGTAGAACAGAGTTGTTTCCTCCTTGGACTCTATTTATGAGTGAGATGGAATTAACTGAGACATGATTCAGAAACGACACAAATAAGAAAGTTAGACACTCCCTACTACTCTTCTTTAGTTTAAATCTTTAGGAAATGAGAAGATTAACACTATTAACATGTGTTTTCAAAGTAAAAATCTTATCTCAAGAGTGAAATATTCTATTTCTGATACCATTCCAAGACAAAATCATTTTTCTGATTAGCAAAAGCATGGAGAATGTCAAACATGAGTTATTTACTTCTTTCTTAAAGGAAAAAACTTTTTTTTCAGTCTGGAAAGTAAGAGTTTGGGATTTTTAGTTTGTTCTAGGGTTTATTTTTTTAACCTGATTTTAAGTAGGTTTTATATTGTTTAAATTGATTTTGTGTAGGGATAATTTTAAACCATTAAAACATACCAGTTTTGTGTACAACTTGAAGAGTTTGGGTGAGTGCATGCATCCATGTAACTGCCACCACAATCAAGATGCAGAATGTATTTTTCACTCTAAAGCTAGAGGGCTATAATATTCCGTCATGCACCTTTGTAGACAATTCCCTGCCCAAGTCATTATGAATTTATAGATTTCTGTCCCTAAGATTTCATTTGTCTTACCTATAATCTCATATGAATAAAGTCCAACGCACATATACTTTCGTGTTTGTCTGAACAAGCATAATGATTTCTAGAGTTAGTCATATTATTGCATGTAGCAATTGTATGTTTCTTTTATAATTAAACAATATTCCATTATGGGAATGTGCCACAATTAGCTTATCAATTCATCTGTTGATGGATATTTGGGTTGTTCTCAGTTTAAGGTTATTATGCAGTTGCTATGACCATTTATGTGAGTCTTTGTGTAGATATTTACTGTCATTTCTCTTGTCTGAATATCTACGTTGATTTTTCTGTCATATGATGAATACATCTTTAATTTATTTATAAGACACTATTTCACTTTAAAAAAATTGTTGTACCATTTTACATCTCCATTGACGTTGTACATTCTTATCACCACTTGATAATAGCAGTATTTGTTTTTAAAATTTTAGATATCTTAGTTGGGTGGATGGCAGTAGTTTTCATAGTTTTAACTTGAAAATTACTTATTACTTATGGTTAACAATGCTGAGCATTCCTTTAATAGGCTCACTGGTTATGTTCTTAAGTGAACGTTCTATTCAGATTCTTTGCCATTATTGTTTTCCATTCAGTTATTAGCCTTTTTATTAAAAAAAAAAATGAGCTGTAAGTTTCTTTTTTTAGATAATTATTTTATTTCACTTTATTCATTTATTTATTTATTTATTTTAATTTGCCTAGAGAAGGACAGAGAGAGAGAGAGAGAGAGAGAGAGAGAGCAAGCACCTCACGAGGTCTTGAACTCCAACCACTGTCAGTTCTGTGGGAATCCAGCGCCCTTAACCACCATGCCACCTGCGGGCCAAGAGTTGTAAGTTTGTTTATATGGGTTATGTGTAACTTCTGAGGATTCTTTTTAAGGATTATTAGGGAACATTTAAAGTATCCTTTATTTTCAGTTCATTCAGCCCTACAATTAAGGCATTACCTTCTGAAGTCCATAAAGTCCTTGGGTGTTCAGAGAGACTTGACTTTCTTGCTAGTTAGAATATAAAATCATCTAACCCTGTTTGCACACTGAGAATTATTTAGTCTACGACTCAGTCATTCTTTACATGGATTCATGACATTTCAATCAGCTTTGGCTGGCTTAAAATCCTACGAGTACATGGGCCAACAGATGGCATGATGGTTAAGGTGCTGGACTCCCAAATGGCCAACCATGGTTCAAGTCCTGAAACTGGCGGCTTGAAAAGCAAACTGGGTATATCCGCATGCATGTCCCAAATCCCAAGAGGAGAATGGGGGAGAAGGGATTGGGGCATGGCCAAGCCCCAGGGAGGTGATTTCTCACTTTCCCTCTTTGTCTCTCTCCAGTGAGCACACATGCCCTAATAAATAAATCATTAAATCAATAAATCATGTAGGGAGCAGCCAGATCTGAGCAACACAATAGTAACCTTTAAACACATGAAGAAACATGGTTCTTTGGCGGATGCTGCAAGGCTTGCCAACGTCTTTCATCAAGAGTATGCGCCTGCCTTGGGAACCAGCAGTTAGCGTAATGGCTATGTTGCTGGACTCCCATGTAGTCGACCGCGGTTCGCGTCCCGGACCCGGTGGCTTAAAACTCACGCCGGGCACGTGTGCGTGCATGCCCAAGATCCCGAGAGGAGAATGGAGGAGAAGGAATTGCGGCATGACCATCCCCCCTGGGGGGTGATTTCTCACTTTCTGTCTCTATGTCTCTCTCTGTCTGGCGAGCGCACGCGCCCTACAGTGAAAATCTCTCCAAAAAAAAAAAAAGAATATGCGCCTACCTCTATGTTGATATTACGAGGCATCATTGGTTAAAGGAAACTATGCGTTGGCTAGAGAAAGACTGAGAAGATGAGAGAAAACTCATGTAGGACTTCAAGGTGCCAGAGGTTTCACACCTTCAGCCAAGTAGGGTCCAGCGACATAACCTTACACCATCTGCTGGTCCTGGGGTCACCCTTTAAGACCTTGCTACTGACATCAGCCTTCCTGGCTTCAGCTCTTCTCTCCTGAGTATCTGACTTCTCAGCTTTTCCCCCCACCATTTTGTGAAACGGGAAAGAGAACTACAGTCTCCACTTCAGGTCTATGAGCATCGCCAAGTATGTTCTTTAGAAATTTATATTGGAAGCGGTACTTTCGAATGAATAGAAATTTGGGATTACTTAATGCCCAAAATGCGGGATTAAGGTTGTATCAAGAGGAGTTCCAAAGGGAGATATAGTGTGGCATAGCTGGAAGATTTGGGCAAGGGAGGCGAAGTACAGGGGTTCTAGACATATGTCAGCTACTTACCAATTTATTTCTTCTTGAAAATAAATTGTCTTTCTAACATTTTAGTTTACCCAAGAGGTGTCTATCAAATGGAATTTTGTAATGGAATGGAATACGCCGATCAGAAGAGCTAAGGTGAACATGTGGCCGACGTATAGTTAGAAAGTAAAAGGCTTTCGGGGTCTGCCCATGGTGCTTTGGGATAGGTCTATGAGGCTGAACATGGGAGGTTCCTGATTCGTGTCCAGACACCTCCTGGAGTACACCAGACTCTGAACTGGTTGAGGTGGGGGTAGATTGTAACACCAGGACTGTGGGTGGGCACTCTCTCTCGCTCTCATTCATGAAAGAAATATATTAATTTTAAAAATCTTATGAAGAGGAAGTTTTTATGCCTTTGCTATGAATTTAGTGGCCCAAGTAACACTTAGCTGAGAAAAAAATATTCATTCTAGGGGCTGGCAGATGGCGTAGTGTTTAAGGACACTGGACTCCCACATGGCCAACTGCGGTTTGAGTCCCATACCTGGCGGCTTGCTTTCTCACTTTCTCTCTCCCCCTCTGGTCAAATTAAAATAATAATAATGATAAAGTTAAATGGAAAAACTAAGAAAATGCATTCTAAATGATAAATGGTGACACCAGTGTATCATGGCAATGCCACGGCCTCAGTACGATGCAGTGGAAATATAAGAAGCCTACAGAGGGGTGTCCCAACTTCGCTGTTCATAGGGAGAGTGGCTGCGTTACTTCCTCTTTAGCACAGAGTATGGACCGGCTGCCTTCCCTATGCCTGTACCCACTTCTATTGGGTTGTTGGAAACGTCATGATGCATTTTTTCCTATGTTGTTCTATGCAAAAATGTGTCATGAATTTTCCGCCAATGCAAGAGTACGCTGACTCTGGGAACCAGCAGTTAGCGTAATGGCTATGTCGCTGGACTCCCACGTAGTCGACCGCGGTTCGTGTCCCGGACCCGGTGGCTTAAATCTCACGCCGGGCGCGTGTGTGTGCGTGCCCAAGATCTCGAGAGGAGAATGGAGGAGAAGGGATTGCGGCGTGATCATCCCCCCTGGGGGGTGATTTCTCGCTTTCTGTCTCTCTGTCTGTCTGTCTGTCTGGCGAGCACACGCGCCCTATAGCGAAAACCTCTCCAAAAAAAAAAAAAAAAAAGAGTACGCTGACTCTGGGAATGTTGAAAAGCGACACATGCATCACAGGAAAGCTACTTCGAGCATGCTTCGGAAACAACTGTGGTATTTGCTGACATAAAACTTATTTTCTGTGTCTCAGTAACTTCGAAGTCAACATACTTTTTCATTGCCAGCTGAGAAATGCCCACGTTTTTCACGCATTTATGGTGTCACGCACCTCCTTGTGAATCCACATGCTCAGGGGTAAAAAGACAATCCAGAAACATACAATCATGAGAGGAAGTCCTCTTTGTGTACAGCACATTGCATTTGTCGCATCTCGTTTCTCAGATGATGAAGCAGGGGCAGAGACATCTTGAGAAAGGTAAGAGATGTGATTATTATAAAGCAATTTCCTAACCGGGTCGTTCCCGAGGATGAGGGCTATTTTATGTGAAAAGGAGAAGATACCGAGGGAGGTAATAGAGCTCCATTAATGACAAATGGTATACGGGAGGGGAAGCGTTTCTGTTTGACCTGTTTAAAATACATAGAACTGACGCAAAGAGCCATCGCCAAAGCCGTTCCTAAACAACGCAGGCGTGGTGTTTAGAGACTGCTCTTGAAATGGACCCTCGTAGGGACTCTTCATTGCGGAACAGCAGACTCCCGAACAGAGCATGCAAATGGAAAACGCCTCGGGGGGCTTGCTTCTCTAGTGTAAGGAAGATTAGTAAACATGCAGATTGACAGAAAAGTTACGTGGCCCTGAAGGGATCTAGAGAGTGGAAAGAGAGAGACAGAGGAGAAAAAAAGATCTGGGAAAAATGCAGAAAGGGGGGGCCAGCAGGTGTTCGGTTGTTAAGGCTGATTGCAATTTGAGTCCCAGACCCAGCAGTTTGAAAATCACACCAGTCATACCCATGTGTGTGCATGCCCAAAATCTGAGAGGAGACTTGAGGAAGAGGGATTGGGGCGTGGTCACCCCCCCCCCAGGAGGATGATTTCTCAATTCCCGTTGCTTTCATTCTCTTTCTCTCTGTCTCTCCATTATATTTTATATATGGAGATACATATCTCCACACACCTACATGCAACACACACAATGATATCCAAAATAATATCAACCAATTGACCATCAACTTATGAGGCGTTCACAAAAACATTCCCTTTAGGACAGCCCAATAAAGCATGACATTCTGTATTTTTAAATTTAGTTTTGGAAGACTTTTTGGCCTTTATTAGAAGCTTTAAGAAGCATTCCAAATATTAGGCCTTCACCTTTTTGTTTTTGGAGAGACTTTCACTATGAGGCGTGTGCACTCGCCAGACAGACAGAGAGAGACAGAGAGACAGAAAGCGAGAAATCACCCTCTGGGGGGATGGCCACACTGCAATCCCTTCTCCTCCATTCTCCTCTGGGGATCTTGGGCACACACGCACACGCGCCAGGCATGAGTTTAAGCCACCGGGTCTAGGACTTAAACCATGGTCGACTACATGGGAATCCAGCAACATAGGCATTACGCCAACTGCTGGTCCCAGGCCCTCACTTTAACAAAAGGATGAATTTTCATATTTAGCATAATGTTTCTCATGCCTAGAAACTCAAAGAATAATGAATAACTTATCTGACTTCAGCATGGCAAGGTATTTTAAAATATTTGTTTTTTGTTATTTGCCAATTATTCCATTTATTAATCTTGTCTCTCGGGCGTTTTCTATTCAACTGGACCCTAATCTTCTAAGGTGAAAGTCGTGTTTTCAGAAAATGGCTCTCTTCGTGCCAGGCTGGGAATAATTCCTAGATGGCACCTAGAGTCCCCTTCGGGCAGAGTAAATGAAGTCTAGGCTTCACAGAAAGTCCTCATCAGGAGTCCTGAGCTGTAATTAACAAAGCCATCACTTACCGGTTCCCAGTGAAGGACAAAAATGCCATTTACAATTGAAACAAAAGAGCCATTAGCTGTCTGCCCCTTTATCGCATTATTGATTAACAATCCTTGACTTGCCTTTAATTTCCAGCCAGAAGTCTGCATGCCTATCCAGGTTGTCTTCTTCCTTAAAACGGGTGTTACAGATTTTGCCTCCCCAGGAATTCTCCCACCGTCTCTTCGGTCGGTCTGGTTTGTTTCGTTAGTAACAGCTTTCATTTCCCTTAGTTACGTTTTTGGCATCTGTACTTTCAGGTCCCTCTGACCACACTGCAGTCAGGTTTTGCAAGGTTCCCTGTCTGAAGAAGGAATCCCTGGGAAGGATGACTGCGGGCCTGGGTCCGCCCGGATTCCTGCTTCCAGTGCTGCTGGGACTGCCCTCGCTTTCAGACAGGTGAGATGCTTGTGACTGACAGAACCTTCTGTTTCTCTCAGGCCCACATCTCACCCCACTGCCCACACGCATTAAAAAACAAAACCCAAACAATCGCATCTTTCTTAGCAGCAGAGCAAAGACCTGAATGAGACTAAAAACCCAATTGAGTCTCAATTTTCCAAATTCGGTCTTACACCTCCTGCCTCTGTCTAGGGTGTCCTGTTGGTGCTAACTGGCTCAGGGAGTCTGGGTCTGGGCCTACAGTGAAACCGCGATGCTAGCTTGTGCAGAGCTTGTGTTACTTGTCCGCATGACAAAGATTATCGGTAGAATTTGTACATCCCCCTTCATGAAGCGGGGGATATTATTTTTACCCTTAGATGATTCAAAATAATGGGAGTTCGGTGTCAACAGTAACGGTAGGCATATTAGATAGATATGTAGATACGTGGTTTGGGCCACCAGCTTGTGTCCATCTGGAATTGTTTTTAGATAAAAACAGCGATTTTGTTACCAGTCATTATCCTCAAATAACATATTATTGGTTCCATGTTATAAACAGGGTTTAATTCATCACCACTCCTTAAAACTACAGCTATTAATAATGACCTATAGGGACCAGCAGTTAGCGTAATGGCTATGTCGCTAGACTCCCGTGTAGTCGACCGCGGTTTGAATCCTGCACCCGGTGGCTTAAAACTCATGCCAGGTGCGTGTGCGTGCGTGCCCAAGATCCCGAGAGGTGAATGGGAGAAAAGGGATTGCGGCGTGACCATCCCCCCTGGGGGGTGATTTCTCGCTTTCTGTCTCTCTGTCTGTCTCTGTCTGTCTGGCGAGCAAACGCGCCCTATGTCAAAAACCTCTCCTCTTTTCCCCCACCCCCAAAAATGACCTGTGTTTAAGTGGCAATGAGATTTGAATAATTAGCTAATATGTTCTGTCATAGAACAAATTTAGACTGTGTATTTAGACTATGTCTATACAAATACGAATTGTCAAGAGGTTCAATAATCTTATTTATTTATTTTTATTTTATTTGTTTTTAGAGACAGGTCTCTTTACGTTGTCCAGGCTGGCCTCCAATTCACAGTCCTTCTGACTCAGGCTCCAAAGTAGCTGGGATATATGTATACACTGCTACACCGGGCCTCACGGTGTTCAACAAGCTTATGAAGGATTACTTTGTCCAAACGAACATCGTATTATTTATTTATTTTTAATATCATTACTTTGGGATATTATGCTATTTCTCCAGAAATCTTCCTTTGGGATATAACACTTTCCAAATTCTGTGTAAAAGGGATACGTAACATTTGATGCGATTATCTTTAATATCATATTGGGGAAGATTTGAGTTTGGAGAAGCACGACTTAAGAATAATGAATAAGGACTGTTGTTGAAGTTGAGGATATTCATTTGAGTTTGAAAATATTCTAATGTCAGATAATAGATATTTTCAGAGTCTTGTAAATCAGCTCTAAAGATAATTCTGAAGGATGAGGGCAGAATTACATTGTAAAATATGGTAAAACCACGTTCTTGAAAATAGTCTTTTACAGACAAGCTACTACTTATAAGTGCACATTCCTTTGTCAGACACTGCTATTTTTTTAAGAATTATTTAATTTTATTTGTTCATTCATTCATTTTTTTCAATTTGACCAGACAGAGACAGAGAGAGAGAGGGAAAGTGAGAAAGCAAGCCAGCAGGTCTAGGACTCGAACCATGGTTGGCCATGTGGAAGTGTCCAGTGTCCTAACCACCACACCACCTGCTGGTCCCCAGACACTGCTATTTAAAAAAATAATAATTATTTGGATACTTTGTCCAAACATTCATTTTTAGTTATCCTTGAATTCAACTAAGACATGTTTATCAAGTTTCCAATCAGTTAAAGATAACCTAACCATGCTAATGTGCATGAAAGCATAGTTCTACGCATTATTCCCATTTCATGGTCTCTACCACACTCGTTTACAATGTCCATCTTCATGTCTCACTGCGAACCGAGAAGTGGTGAACTTAGAATGGTCGAATCTCATTTAAGACCCCTGAAGAGCTGGCCAGCACGCACTGAGCCGTTGCCAGATTTACCCTGGAGAAGGCTAAAAGTCGAACCCATGTAAAATGGGTCAGGACCTAAGGAACTGCATGCCTTCTCTAATAAAAATCTGCTCAATCGCTCTCATCAGTTGCTACAGGGTTCAACTGTGATCATGGATGGGAAAAGAGCTTGAAAAGCAAAACCGAAAGTGTCCATGTGAGGTAGTGAGAAAATGCTTTAGATCTCATTTTTTCTGCTGTAATTTATCAAGCCAAAGAATCCTTTCTAAACATCTTTGTAAATGGTTTTCCATGTAGCTGCTCAGTGATGTCCCAACCACCTGCATTTTGCGTCCCCCTGACTCGGGTTTTGACTGTTTGCGTATTATTCGTATCCCACACACATAAGCGCAGTGTGTCCATAAAGTGAGTCAGTTGGGAAGGCTCAGTGTATGAGAGTGTTGTACTCTAGTCCGGGTGACACTAGCAGTGACCCTGGGGCAGAGCCTAGAGAGGATTTTTGCTACAGGGCACATGCGCTCACCAGAATGACAGAGAGACAGAGAGACAGAAAGCGAGAAATCACTCTCCAGGGGGGATGGCCACGCCGCAATCCCTTCTCCTCCATTCTCCTCTCGGGATCTTGGGCATGCACGCACACGTGTCTGGCGTGAGTTTAAGCCACAGGGTCCGGGACTTGAACCGTGGTCGATTACGTGGGAGTCCAGCAACATAGCCATTACATTACCTGCTGGTCCCAGCAGTGTAGTGTTTTTAAGGTTGTTTACTAAGTGATTTTAGGAGTTGATAACTTAGAAAGAAGAAGGCAAATAAGAAAGAGAAAAAAAAAAAAAAAAAAAAAAAAGCCAGGCTGAAAGAAAGTAGGTAGAAAGAGGAAGGAAATCTGAGAGTTTTGAGAAAGCAGAGTTACCTTCAGCTGGTAGCAAAGGGGCATTTTAAACAGACCTGACAAGTGTTAAAGTGATAAGAGCCTGCCTATTACGTGCAATGAGAATGTAGGTGCACATTTAGAATTTAGTGAAATCAGCTACAATTTTTATAATTATCGCACAGCTATACGATCTATGCTGTTATGCTAATTAACACATTTCTGTCTGGATAAGATAAGAGCTGTGTCCAGGCATGAATGCACGTCCGTGATTCATGGGCTGAATTCTGCTAATGTCAGGAGAGATTTCAGAGGAATAACAAAACCCAGCTTTGGGTTTCAGCCCCGTCATCTTCCTGCACCAACAGCATGTCCTTCAACTTTCAAACTTCCAGACTCACAGGTTGCCAGGGATTTCAGAGAGATTCCAACTATCATAACTTATTGAGCAGTTAATGTGACTCTATCTTTAAGTGAAGCGATATCACTAAAGAGTATTATTAGAGGCATTTTTTTGATGTCTCTTGGTTACAGTTTACTATGGAAATAATCCATAAGGCCTATTTCTTTTTCTTATACTATGCAATTTAAGATGTTTTAGTTTTGCTGTAAGCGTTTTGTTTTTTTTTTTTTTTTTTTTTTTTTTTTAGAGGTTTTTCGCTATAGGGCGCATGCGCTCGCCAGACAGATGGAGAGAGACATAGAGACAGAAAGTGAGAAATCACCCCCCAGGGGGGATGGTCACGCTGCAATCCCTTCTCCTCCATTCTCCTCTCAGGATCTTGGGAACACACGCACATGTGCCCGGCGTGAGTTTTAAGACACCGGGTCCGGGACGCGAACCACGGTCGACTACGTGGGAGTCCAGCGACATAGCCATTACACTAACTGCTGGTTCCCATCACTGTAAGCGGTTTTAAAATAGCTTTTCACACTGGACACAGACATTATCAAGCACTCCTCCCTTGTGATGGAGAACAAGTGTGTCTCTGGAAACACCAGGATTATGTCCTGTACCTTCTGTGGGGATGGGAGAAGATGATGTCTTCTCCAAAGACACAAGAGCAAAGGCAACATCATTTGGACTTTCGAAGAAACACAGCTGCAAATTTTACTCAGACTTTTGTCATTTAATTTCAAATGATTTACCAAGTTCCGTCTGAAGTTGACTGGTATCTCTAGGACAATGCGAATTTCACTTCAACCTTCATGAAAGTCCTTCCGTCATATGGCACTCTGCCATTGCACACTGACCTAACACAGTAAGTGGACCATGGATACTTTGGAAAAAATAAAAGAAGTGCATTCAAAAGAGAGAGGTGCTGGAGTCCCACATGGTCGACCGTGGTTCTAGTTCCGGACCTGGCGGCTTGTGTTCTAACTCTCCCTCTGTCCATCTGTCTCTCTCTCTCTGGTAAGCACACATGCCCTAGAGAAAATTAATATTAATAAATGAAATTAAATAAATAATTCTTTTCTTAAAAAAAAAAAAGAGAGGAAATCCCACTGGAAGTCAGGAAATCAGGAGGGATTCCATCACCCCCCAGAATCCTGTGACTACCAAATTATGCGTGAATGGTGGTGCTCTTTTTTCTTTTCTATTAATTTTTCTCAAAAGTTACTTGACCTTTGGATATAAACCTAAGGATGAGGATCACATGGATTGGTTCTAGAAGCTGGTATAATTCAGCTGTAATTTTGGTCTCTTTCCAATTGAAAACTTGAACTAGGGAACCAGCAGTTGGCGTAATGACTATGTTGCTGGACTCCCACGTGGTCGACTGCAGTTCGCGTCCTGGACCCGGTGGCTTAAAACTCACACCGGGCACGTGTGCGTGTGTGCCCAAGATCCCGAGAGGAGAATGGAGGAGAAGGGATTGCGGTGTGACCATCCCCCCTGGGGGGTGATTTCTCGCTTTCTGTCTCTATGTCTCTCTCTGTCTGTCTGGCGAGCACACACGCCCTATAGCGAAAACCTCCCCCCAAAAAACAAAACCAAAAAACTTGAACTACAGGTTGGAAATGTCCCATTCCCGAGTTGTTTTAGACATGCACCCCTTGGCCATGGCCTCGTGGTGTGCAGAATAAATGCTCTCCAGCTCGGACTTTGGGGTTGGTCTCCAGGCTGGCTGGGCCAGTGGAACGTCAGTTGCCTTGTGCAGACGCATGAGGTGTGCTTGTGCAGCTGGGCTTGTTGGCTTTTCTCTGCCTTCATCGTGAGAGAGAGCATGAGCAGTGGCCGCAGGCCTTGGCTCCACAATGAGACTCGAAGTCTGGAAGCTCAGCTGCTGTTTGCAGAGCCTGAACCTGACTCCCAGTCACTCCAGTCAGTGTGCACATGTACAGTGAGATAAAAATGAACATTAGAAGCGTCTGACATTTTCCCATTGTTGGTAAGTACCAAAGAGTGATCCCTACCCCAAGAAAATTCTGCCCTGACCAAAATACTCCATGAAAGTAAAGTCAAAATTTCTTTTCTTTCTTTCATTATTATTTTATTTATTTATTTATTTTTGCCATAGGCTGTGTGCTCCTCAAAGAGTGACAGATAGGTGAAGTGAGAAATCACTACTTCCCAGGGGAGATGGCTACCCATATATTTTAGGCCACCGGGTCTGGAACTCAAACCATGAGTACTGGTTGGTCATGTGGGGTCCAGCCACCTTGACAACATGCTACTGGGCTGGCTCAGTCAAAATTTCTTCTTCTTATTTAAAGTTAATTTTTTTTTAATATATGTATTTGCGATGGAGCACATGCACTCACTGGAGAGAGACATGGAGAGGGAAAGTGAGAAATCATCTCCTGGGGGCATGGCCATGAGAAAAGAATCCCTTCTCTTCCATTTTCCTCTTGGGATTTTCAGCATGCACCCAGCATGATTTTCAAGCCACCTGGTCCAGGACTCTAACTGTACTCAGCCATCTGAGATTCCAGTGCCTTAACCACCATGCCACCTTCTGACCCCAAGAGTCAAAATTTCTTACCTGGTAGCATTTGTGTGGGTAGTGAGAACTAACAATAAAAAATTTTGGGGGGGGGTAATTTACTCCCTTATTTCATCACCTTTGTTAGCCTCACCTTAGCCACCACAAATAAACATGCGAACCGAAGATGAGGTGCATTGGTGTGAGCGCTGATGTACAGGACAAGTTAACAAAGCTGCACTAACATCCCTCCGCAGCCATGGGTGGTAAGTCAGTAACTAGCGTAGAAACTGGTGCACCCATTGTGCACAAGCAGCACGAACTTAAGCCTCCTGGTTCTTGCCTGAGTTCAGAGGTCTCCTCTTATATGGAAATTGTCATGTTGTCACTGTGGCAGGAAAGCTGACAGGTGACATAGTGACCTCACCTCCAGCTGGAACCACAGAAGCTCTTTCTTGGAGTTGGAGGGCTCAGAGTATTCCCTCCATTCCTTGGTCTCTAAAATAACTTAGCAGTTCTCTAACCCAATTTGTAAGCTTTCAAGGTAAGGTGCAATAAAAAAACAAGGTAATAATTTCTCTCTTAGGTGCAAGCATAGACCCTTAACAAACAGACTTCTACCCCCTTAGATTTCTGAAATGCTTGAGAAAAATTAGAATTTTTTCCCTTGATGGTGAAATCCTTTCAACTGCCGGTTGGGGAAGGAGGACAGAAGGCTACGTGGAGCGTGGAAGGGATCTGCATGGTCTTGCTGCGGCATGGTAGTCTTTAGTCAATCACCTGATTTCTACGCCCACTGCCTGAGGACTGTACAGAGGACAGTTGTCTTTCATACTCCCTACACCAAGCGGAAAGCCTCTCTGCAAAGAAAGAACAGGCCCTCCTTCCACTGCAACCTTTCCACGTCTGTTCACGAAGGCAGCCTCCTCTGTTCTGACTTGGTCATCTCTGCGATCCCATGCCCTTTCCCCCTTCACAGAAATTTTCAACATTTTTGGAGTGCTAATGGCACCCTCTCTGGGCCTGATTGATGTTGTCGATTTCACCCGTGGTCCTGCCATGGCGCCTTCAGTGTAAATAGAAAGGAAGGAAAGGCTTTGCTTATCTAGCCCTCCGGATGTGGAGGTCACATTGTTGGTAAGTACCAAAGAGTGATCCCTACCCCAAGAGGATTCTGCCCTGACCAAAATACTCCATGAAAGTAAAGTCAAAATTTTGGTCAAGGCCGTTCATGGAGGCTCCTAGTGTAAATGCATCATAAACAACAGCAGCAACAAACAAACCAGCCACAGGGATTAAGACTGGCTGAATGTGAAGTTCAACTAATATTTTTTTTTTTTTATCCTTAATCAATCATACTAAGACTTTTTTCACTGCCCAAGGATTTCAACAAAAGGACAGACAGAGTGAAGTCAGGACGAATCAAACAGTCAGCTCAATGACCATGAAGAAAAAGGGACATCTTTAAAAGGATTTTCTAACATACAAAGCACTAAGTCTTTATATATCTTAGCTCATGTTTTCCTTATAATTTAGGAAAACTGGTAATTCTACTATTTTACAAGTCAGAAAGCCTCCTAGAGACATCACCCACAGTCACCCAGTAGCAGTGCTTAACTTGAACCTGGCTTCTGTGCTTTCCACTGAGGAGGGTCCCCCAGTTATTCCCCCAAAGGACTTCTTTACAAGCATTCATCACCTTTTGATGGATGTACTTTTGATGATTCACCTTTTCCCAAATACAGACAATGCAGCTGGGGTGGGGTATGCAACTTAAATTAAGCAAGTGAGCACTCTTTTCCTTTCTCCCTCATAAAGTTCCTTTTATTGCAGACTTGGGGGTGGGACAGTCACCTGGATACACATTGATGTTCCAAGATTTGCAGGACTGCCTGTCTCTGAGGACCAATAACACCTCAGGACTTGCTGCAAATATTTAAGTTCTCAACATCGTCATGCAATAACAATGTCGTCATGGTCAAGTACGAGCAAAGCTATCCCGAGGACTATGCTTCTCAGCAGTTCGCTACGACACTGCTGCTGGCACTGGGAGTGAATTAATGAACAAGTATGCCATTTTTCCTCGCTCCCCTCACCCCATTTTTATTCCATGATCTGTAGGGTTCATTTACCCCTCCCTTCAGTGGGAGCAAGTCTTATCACTTCCAAGAGAAGAGTTTTTGAAATCATGTTTCCATTTTCAAATCTTCCCTGGAATACTGTGAATATAAGACACCTGTTTAGGCCGAGTGAGGTAATTCGAGAAGAACTAATATTTCTTAAAACAATGCAGATCATAAAGTCATGGGTTAGTGGTCTCATGGGCAACAAACTGAAAGAAATCCACATCATTCTCTTTCATTATTTAACATTGGTGGCTGTAAATAATTTAGGCTACTAAAGAGATGGGAGGAAATGTAAATTCTGTTGTTAAGAATATGTTTGTTTCAAGTTACAGCATAAGCCAGCAGTCACGTCTCCAGTCATTGATAACTACGGATATCCAGCATGCACGTGGTCTGTACACGTCAATATCTAAAATAACTTTGCAGTACTCTAACCCAATTGTTAAGCTTTTGAGGTATGGTGCAATAAAAAAGCAAGGTAATAATTTAATAACTAATTGAACAAATACTTAAGCATGTCTTTTCTCTCCCCCCTCTTTTGAAAACTGGCATCCTCACTAAGTCCATAAAATATTTCAAGTCAGGTTATCCCACTCCTACTTCAGGTATGCTTCCTTCTAAAATGTAGCTGCCCCTTGTCAGCTCTGGTTCCAAACCCAGAAAAACTTCATCCCTTGTTGATTGATGCTTACTACAAGCATAAACAGGTATAAATGTTTTGGCAAGATGAAATTGCCAAACAAAATAGTAAGTGGAGAAGTCTTCACTCACTCTAACTTTCCTGAGGCGGGTGTCCTCAAAGGTGATGAAGAGGAAGAGCCAAATGTTCTCTAAGCATTAGAGACACGAAATCTCCTTCCACCAAGTGTCACAGAACGTGACGGTCACATACGAGGTGCCACGTTAGCACAGACGTGGCAAGTGTTAACGCAGCAGCAGTAATAGTCGAAGATGGACCAAAACAGATGTAAACACGCGTCATGCATTTGCTGAAGTTTTACAGGATTTAGGATCGGGCAGGAGTTTCGTAGATTGAGAAGAACATGGCCAGGAAGATTTAAAAGCATATGGTGAGGTCCTAAAATTTTAATTAGCTTATAAGATTGGAACAACAATAGAAAATATAAGGATCAAAACCATATCCTTAGACTGTGAGACTGTAATGGTTCTCACCCCATAGAAAAAGACGGGGATAGTTACCATTGGAGGGGTTTCATGCTAGAGTGACAAAACGAGCTTTTCACCCAGAAAGACCATTTCCAAAGTGGATTGGAGCACATTGAAAATAGCGGCCAATGTTTGCCTGTGCAATTTTTGCCCAATAATTTCTCACTTTTCTTTTTATTTTTGGAGAGGTTTTTGCTATAGGACGCATGCACTCGCCAGAAAGACAGAGAGAGAGAGACAGAGAGATAGAAAGCGAGAAATCACCCCCCAGGGGGATGGCCACGCCACAATCCCTTCTCTTCCATTCTCCTCTCGGGATCTTGGGCACACATGCACACGTGTTTGGCATGAGTTTAAGCAACTGGGTTCGGGACTTGACCCGTGGTCAGCTACATGGGAGTTCAGCGACATAGCCATTACACTAACTGCTGGTCCCTCTCTTTTCTTCTAAGAAGCAATAGTTACAAATCAATTTTAAAAGCTTCTTCGACTTTCAAAAAATAGTAGTATGTTTTCTCCATGAGTAAGAGAGAGAAAAAGAGAGAGAGGGAAAGATGGTATCCCAGCAGGGCCTTCACACTGTAATCCATCCCCAGCTCTGGCCAGCCCCAGTTTGGGGACACTGTGTACCGGGCTTGTTCAGGGAGGTCTTTGTCTGGGAACGTGAAACCTTCCCGTGTGAGTCAGTGTAGCCGAGTCTCACTTCCCACTGATTTCTTGCTTGAAATGACTATTTGCAATTTGAAATTGTTGCAGAGTAGGTCTTCATGCTGGACATGAGCATTCTGTTACTTGTGCCTGCGTAAGCACATTGATGATTTATAAAATACTTAATTCCATTTATGCAAACAGGAATTCCTTTGTCGACATTGATTGTGTGAAGGGGTCACAAAGTTTCAAACATAAATGCTTTGGAATCTGTGCTCCAACTCGTAACTAAACAGCTTATCTCTTCCCACTTGTCTGCACTAGTTGTTTAATTCTCTCGAAGGTGAGCAAGCAGCTGCAGCTCTCACATCGAAAATGTTGCTTCAGCCAAAAAACGCCAAGGAAATGTTCCCGTATGGCCCCCTCAAATAGGGGAACAACAAGAACACCTCATCAGGAGAACATAACTCTATTGTCCCCAAATCTCTGTAAAACACATCTTTCGGGGACGCAACCCTATGTATTTAAGTCCCACATCAACAAAGCTTTCCATTTAAATAGTCCCTGTTGGGCAAATGCATTAGTGTCTGGATCCGTTAATTATAAATAGGGATACTGCTAATGCCTCCTGTAAGGTTTCCAAGACATCCTGTGAAAATTAATCATAATGGCTCTTTTTTCACTTTTTGTTTCTCTCCAATGCCTAATTATAGCTCCAGTGAGACTATGCCACAATACTTCTATTGATAGTCTCCGGCACTGCAGGACATCAAAGGCCAAGCGATTTAGTTATTTAGGGCTTGATTTGTTTGGAAAATTTTGCACAATGTGAACTGCATTTTGTCACTCAGGGCCCATCCAGTGTAGAGCGGCGAGCCTTTTTGGATTCCTTGTTCCAGAAGAAGAGAATTTAAACATTCCTCTCCCTACCACCCCCAGCACCACCCTGCCCATGTTTCTCGCTACATGAACATCCTGGCAGATGGGAGCAAAGGGCATACGGCCACTTCCGGGCCACATGGCAAAATCGCTTGGTCTATTGGAACCTTCTGCGGTGCTGGAGATGAACTCTCGGGATTCTACAGCGGGCCGTAGTAAGGACTTTGCATCTTCTACGTCAGCAAACCGATGAAGTTTTTCTGTCGAGTCAGTTTATTTCACCCACCTGTCTTCACGTGGAGGGAGGGTAAGAAATGTTGCTGCTGGTGAATCTTGGGGAAGTCATGAATGAGAGAGGGTGCTGAAATGCATACTCCTCTCACCAACGGCCCTTCCTCTACTCTAGATGCAGCTTGACTCTGGTCTCCACGATCTTCTATAATCACTCTCAGAAGCACTGAGGAGAAGAAAGTTCATGCACAAAGTTGACAAGAAAGAGAAGAGTTACGTTCTGGTTGAAAGACTTCTTAGTAAGGGAACAGCCAAGCCATTTGTCTTCTGTCTACAGAACATACCTATGTTTCATGAACTGCATTATTTCATTGAGATTTGGAGGCAGGAGCAAAGGAGGGGACATACTAAGAGATGGTGCCCTCGTTCTAGACGGCCACTCTCCCTCTGGGACAGAGATCGGCTGGGTTAAGTAAGGGCTCTGGACTGGTAAAGTGGCTACTGCCTTGTTTGTGATAATGTTTAGACGGAGTGCGGTGATTCAGTTCACGGTGGATACGACTATGCATACCTCTGAGTTTCAGCTACCTTCATGTTGTCTGAAAAAAGGCTTAAAAAGACGTTTTCCCTTTGGTGGCTAAATAGCCTTTTAACATATTTGCCATTAAACTACTGTGTGTGCATGTGTGTGTGTGTATGTGTGTGTGTATATATATATGTGTGTGTGTGTATATCTTAGGTCGTCGGAAAAGTCATGATGTGTTTTTCTATGCAAAAATGCTTGGTGACATTTCCAACAACCCCTCAAAGATATATATGAGTAAAATATATATATATACATGGTGGTTAAGGCGCTGGACACTCCCACATGGCCAACCACAGTTTGAGTCCCGGACCTGGTGGCTTGCTTTCTCGCTTTCTCTCTCTCTCTCTCTGTCTCTCTCTAGTCAAATTAAAATATGTGAATAAATAAACTAAATAATAAATAAAGAATTATTTGAAAAAAAAGACCTAAGGACTTATACTTACATAACTGTAAGAATCAAGAACTGGGCAAAGAATTGCACCTTTCTACTTCCTCAGCAGGTAGCCCTACTGTGACGTGTGTTAATTTAGTTACTAAAAACAAAATGAGACACATTTTATTACTTTTTTCATGTTGACTAATTATAAAATCAATAATGATCCTTCTAATAAGGATTAAAAGAAGGAGCTAAGTAAGATATTTACTTATTATTTGTTTATTGCTTAAAATAACAGATTTGTGTGCACACATGTAGGCTGATGGAAAAACAAGTTTAATACTAAAAGACAATAAATGGCTTGTTTTGATTTAAAAAAAAAAAACAAGAAAGAGGAGATATAAAAATAGTTGAATTATTAGAAATCTTATCTCAATCAAATTTGAATGAATCAACATGAAAGTGCCCAACAGCAAGGTATAGCTTGAAAGTACTAAGGAAACAATGCCCCGTTCATGTTTAAAAATTTATGTGACCCAAAAAGCAATTAAAAAATTGTTTGCCTGGTTACTGAGAAAAACTCAATAAATGTTAGTTTCTGTCGATAAAACTCTCTCAGTTCAAAAATGAGTTGTTTCAAAAGAGAGTTGTTTTAGGCAGTGGGAGGACAAGCTGCATTAGACCTTCCAGACCCATTTACTGTATGGTGAGCTCGTCACTGTAAGGCATAGCAAAGAAACATCTCCGTCCATGTAACCGGCCAGGCTTTGAAAAGGTCTGCATGGGATCTGCATATGGTGAAATGGTTATGGCGCTGGACTCCCATGTAGTTGACTACGGTTGGAATCCTGGACCTGGCAACTTAAAACTCAGGCTGGGTGCATGCGTGTGCACACCCGAAATCCCAAGAGGAGAATGAAGGAGAAAGGATTGTACTGTGGTGATCTACTCTGGTTTGAGACCTGGACCAAGTGGCTTGAAATCATGCTGAGTGTGTATACATGCCCCAAATCGCGAGAGGTGAAAGGAGGGGAAAAGATTGTAGCATGGCCATCCCCCTGGGGGGATTTCTTGCTTTCTGTCTCTCTTTGTCTCTCTTGCAAGTTCACATGCCCTATAGCAAAAATCACTCTCTTAAAAAATATGACTAATTTCTTTTTGTTTTTTCTTTCTTTTTTTTTTTGAGAGGTTTTTGCTACAGGTCACGGGCACTCACCAAAAAGACAGAAAGACAGAGACAGAAAGCAAGAAATCACTCCCCAGGGGGGGGATGGTCATGCCGCAATCCCTTCTCCTCCATTCTCCTCTTGGGATCCTGGGCACACACGCACATGCACCCAACGTGAGTTGAAGGGGTTTGGGGCCAAGTTTTGGGCAGGTGACACAAGAACAGTATACTAAGTTTTTAGTAATAATCTTCTCTTGAAATGACTCTCATCTGGTCCTCCTACCCACTCAGTCCTTAGCTAAACAACATACTTCTTCTTTTCTTTTATAGTTTTATTTTTCTAGTTCATATATTTATTTCCTCCATGAGTGAGAGAGAGTGAGAGAGAGAGAGTGCCCCCAACAGAGTCTGAACACCCAGATTCACCCCTGCCTCATTCAGCACCAGATCCTGGGCACGTACTTGGGAAGGGCTCCTGACGAGGCTGTGCAGCTTTCCCACGTGACTCGGCCTCGTTGAATGTGGGTACTGCTATTCCAACACTGAGCTCCCAAACATCGTATATCTTATTGTAGAGAACTTGCCAATCCCAAACCTCCCACTTTATTTCAGACTGCAGTTTCCATCATATCTAGGAGCATTCAATGACTTGTGCTATTACAAGCAATAACACACTTTAGAGAAAAATATGAAAAAAGCTTTGCACCAGATAATGCAAAATTCAGGCAAGCAGAATTGCTGGGCATGAAATCTTTACTCTTTTCTTTTTTCCCCTCCTTTCCTTTCCTTTCCTTTCCTTTCCTTTCCTTTTTAAAAGGCTTTTGCCATAGGATGTGTGTACTTGCCAGAGAGATATAGAGAGTGAGAGGGAACGTGAGAATTCACCCCTCAGGACAGATGGGCATGCTATAATTCCTTCTCCTCCATTCTCCTCCCGGGATGTTGGGCATGCATGCATATGTACTCAAAGTGATTTTTAAGCTCCGGGCCTGGGATTTGAACCATGAGTGGTCATGTAGGAGTCCAGAGCCTTAACTAACCACTTACCATCTGCTGGCCTTGAAATCTTTACTTTTCACACTCATATCTATACCAGATCAGAAAAGTAGGAAAAAGTAGAAATATTAATTATGCAGAAAGTTCCAGGGGATTGTTGTCTCAGGTAGAAAGTTTGACATAGGCAGATTAAAAAAGAAATCCATCTGTCCTCTTCTAAACAGGCATGTGTGTTTTGAAAAAGTATTTATAATGTACTCTTAATTTTTAAAGGAGAGGAAATATATTAGCCAAAAATTTCAAAAGAGTTAATAGCTTTCTGGTTGGTTTATAAAAGACTAGTTTTCACATACACTGTACAAACGGTAGAAACTTTCAAAGTCTCCTAAAGGGACTATAGCACTTTAAGGGCTAACCGCACCGCCTTCCTTGAGGAGAAAGGTGAAAGAGTTATAGATTGCTGGGGACCAGCAGCTGGCATAATGGCTATGTCGCTGGACTCCCATGCAGTTTGAGTCCTGGACCTGGTGGCTTAAACTCATGCTGGGAGCGTGTGCATGCGTGCCCAAGATCCCGAGAGGAGAATGGAGGAGAAGGGATTGCAGTGTGGCCATCCCCCCTGGGGGGTGATTTCTCGCTTTCTATCTCTCTGTCTCTCTCTGTCTTTCTGTTGAGCCCACGCACCCTATAGCAGAAAGCTTTCAAAAAAAAAAAAGTGTTATAAATTGCCAAAGAGAGCTAGAAGTTGAAAGAAAAATGTATTTTTGCCCTATGTTCTTAAAATAATGACATGTCAGTATATCACTTCTCAAATTAGTAGGGTCACAGCCTCGCCACAGTGGCATAGGCAGTAGGGGCACCACTGCATGCTGCCAGAGACTGTATGGCAAGGCTCCAGGTTCGTGTCCTGAGTCTGAGCAAACCAGGTATGGCCATGCATGTCCGTGACCCTGACTGACTGCAGAGCTGGGGAGATGATTGTGGGTGAAGATCTGGTCAAGGGCTCCTCTTTTTCTTTCTCAGGAAACAAGTAAATAAGTTTGTTTTTTTAAAAAGAATGATTAATTGAATTGAATTTATTATTAATATTTATAAAATTTGCTATAGGGCACGTGCTCAACAGAGGGAGTGAGGGAGAGGGAGAGAGAAAGTGAGAAACCAAGCTGCCAGGTCTAGGACTTGAACCATGGATGACCATGTGGGAGTCTAGCACCTTACTTACCACTTCACCTGCGGGCTTAAATAAATAAACTTAAAAAAATAAAAGCTTTATAGGAGGACCAGCAGACGGTATAGTAGTTATGTCACTGAATTCCCACATGTCCAAACTGTTGGCTTGAATCCTAGACCTGGTGGCTTGAAAATTACGCTGGGCACTTGTGCGTGGACGCCCAGTATCCCAGGAAGAGAATGGAGGAGAAGGAATTATGCGTGGCCACCCTCCCTGGGGGGCATTTCTCACTTTCTCTCTCACTGTGTCTGTGTCTCTCTCTCTGGCAAGTGCATACACCCTAAGGCAAAAACCTCTTAAAACAATGACAGCACTTGATAGAATCACAGAATGGGAATGCTTAGGGAACTAAAGTCATCCTTTTCTTTAAATATTTATGAAACATGGCAGTCAAGTTGCTTTGGTTTTGTATCAACCTTGGAACTCTAGTACAGAAAACATGTTTATTCTACATAGTAAATTTCTCTGGTCGCTATGCAGGTCCTGGGTAGAGAGTTGGACAGGGAAGGAGGCCAAACCACTAAAATAGAGGAAAATAAAGAGATATGAAAATAAATGTCTCACCATCAAGAGAGAGTAGAATAAAGCAGGTGTTCAAAATAACAGGGCCTTGCATTTTGTTTAGTTACATGTCTAAGTACAAGGTACAGACTGAATCCCTGAGTTCGCATAAGTTCTAAAGATATGTTGATAATTAAAATAATAAATGGGCAAAGAATGGGAAAGTAAAAACAATCCAGGAGCGTGAAACAGCCCTTTTTAGACAGTCTTGATCAGTAGGGTCAGTAACAGGGTTAGACAAACAGTGAGGATCACTAGGGCAAAGGCCCAAAGCCTTAACATTTACAGGTTAGTCCATATTAGAAGGGAGCAGTAAGAATTAAACCTGTTAGCTGGTCTGAGGAAAGTAAGGAATAAGAAGGATTTTTGAAAATGACCGTAAACACGAGACAAAATAGAGAACTTGGGTACGATCTCTAGATGAGGTGGATCACAGGAGTAGACAGTGAGATGAATTTGGTTTCTTGTTTGGTTTTGGTGGGGGGAGAGAGATTTTTGCTATAGGGCACACATGCTTCCCGGAGACAGAGAGTGACATCCCGGGGGAATGGCCATGTTGCAATCCTTTCTCCTCCATTCTCTTCTCAAATCCTGGCCATACATGGACCTGCAGTGAGTTTTAAGTCACCAGGTCCGGGACTTGAACCAGAGTTGACTACATGGTAGTCCAGCAATGTGTCCATTATGCTATCTGCTGGATCCAATAATGGGATTCATTTTAATAATGATTGTAGGTTACGTTTAGAAAAAACTGAGAAGCTAAGCAATGGCTAACAACTGTGGAAGGACACACACTTTGAGGATCATTAGTGAAGCCGAGAGAAACAATTTTAAAAATGATAGAGCTTCTGGTGAAAATGACTCCAAATTTCTGAAGCCAAAGAGGTCAGTGTCTCTGATTGAAATGCAGTAACGGGAATGGAGAGTAAGAGTGGCAAGCCGGGTAAGGCAATGTGCTGAAATGAGCTGGTTTTGAAGAGATTGTCACAGATTACTGTGTGACGTGAGAAGATACACTACGTCAAATTAAGGAAAGGTCCAACAGAGATGGTCGGAAATCAGGTTAGAACTCAAGATTTCAAAATCAGAGGTGTTTGGGCTATAAGTGAAACCATTAAAACAAAGAAACATTTATAGCACATGAGAGTCTAAAAAGTTTTCTACAGGGGCCAGCAGATGGCATGGTGGTTGGGGCATTGGACTCCCACTTGGTCAACCATAGTTTGAGTCCCAGACCCAGTGGTTTGAAACTCACATTGGGCACATGTGTGTGCATGCCCAGAATCCAGAGAGAAGAATGGAGAAGGGATTGCAGTGTGGCCACCCACCTTGAGGAACGATTTCTCACTTCCTGTCTCTTTCCGTTTCTCTATTGAGTGCATATGCCCTAGCGCAAAAATCTCTTTTCTAAAAAAAAGAAAAAAAAGATATTTGGGCCATAAGTGAAATCATTAAAACAAACAAAGGAACAAAAAAAAATATACAGAAAATGAGAGTCTTAAAGCTTATCTGCAGTTACTAAGTGAGAAAGAGAAGTACAAAGGCTGACCTCACAGTATAGTAGTCAAGACAGCCAGGTGTCACGTGGTTTGAATCCCAGCCTCTGGCAGCTTGTAAAAGGTGTGTGTGTGCACGCATGCCCCAAATTCTGACAGAACTGGAAGAGAAGGGATTGTGGTGCGACCATGACCCTTCGAGGAAGTGTTTTCTCCCCTCCCCGCTCCATCTCTCTGTCTCTGGCAAGAACACATATCCATTAGTAAAAAAAAATTAGAAAAAAAGAAGAACACCAAAAACAAGAAGAGAATATCTTATTCTATAGACTAAAGTGATGCATTTGCTGCAGTATCAAAAGATGTCTCCAATTCTTCAGGACTCAAATACGTATGCAAAATAAGTAATGAGAATGAAAGGATGGAAAACTTCCTAGTCCTCCTCTAAGAGGCCATTGTGTATTTTTTCCCCAGGGCATTCAGACTTTTTCCTGATGCATTAGCTAATGTTAACTTTACCTGTAATTAAAATTTTGTAGTTGAGTTGCCATTCACATTGACCAGAAAGCAAAATATGTTTACATAGTAATAAGCTTATTGGGGTCAGAGGCTCAGTATTTGATGTTTACAAAGTGCTATACAACATCATATTCCATCTAAATGACAAAGAATAAATTAGAACATTAACATTCTTATTTAGCTAAATCCCTAAAGTAGGTAGCAACTTCTGAGTAAACTCAGATATGCTGTGACTTCAGTGTCTTTTTTCCAAAAATTACCACTTGAACAACTGGATTCCCATTGGGTCTACAATCTGTACTGTCAGCTCTTTGTCCCTACATAGGCAATTTTCAAGTTCCTTACTTGAAGAAAACCTTTGTCCTTTAAAGGAAGGACTGGACGTAGATCTGCATGTATAAGATGCTGACTTGCAGTACACATCTAGTGCACATCAACTGCAAAAGTTTAATGAATTGCTTTCTTGCATGCTGTTGACCTTGCCAAGAATGCTATGTGTGCACAAATCAAGAAACCATGAGGCCATATGTTGCGGGTTGGCCTTTGACTGGTTTATTCCATACAGCTGCCACCCTGAAAGCAACGTTGCACATACATGCATTCTTTTATACATGTGTTGTTGTCCTGCATTTTGGTGACAAAGGGAAACTTCTTGAGAAATAGTGGATTGGAGTTGTTCAAGGTAAGTTAGTTTACTGGTTTTAAGCAGAGGATGTGGAAATGCTTGGAGACACTGGAGTAGAGAAATAATTTTTCTCACATAAGAACAATTCTTCTTCTTAAACAAGACCTCTAAATCACAGGCAATCATTCCCCCAAAAATATACAAATGGGATTACATCAAGCTAAAAACTTATGCACAGCAAAAGAAACAATAATTAGTGTGAAAAGAAAACTCTCAGAATGGAAGGATATATTTGCAAACTATGCCTCAGATAAGAGACTAATAAACAGAATATACAGGGAACTTAAGCAACTTACCTCCAAAAAATAAAAATAAAAAAAAATAAACAGTCCAATTTAAAAATTGACAAATGAGCTGAATAGACTACTCTCTAAAACAGACATACAAACAGCCAAAATGCATATGAAAAATTGTTCACCATCTCAAATCAAAACCACAATGAGATACCACTTAAACCCAGTCAAAATTGCTAAGATGGAAAAAAAAAAGAAAAGAAAACAGAATGATAAGCATTGGTGTGGCTGCAGTGAAAAGGGAACTCTACTATACTGTTGGTGGGAATTTAAATTAATACAGCCACTGGGAGAACCATATGAAGGCTCCTCAAATACCTACAAATAGGAAGACCATAGTATTCAGCAATTCCATTCCTGGATATCTATCCAAAGAGTAGAAAAACACTGTGTTGGAAAAACACTTGCACATCCTTGGTTATTGAAGCATTATTCACAATTGCTAAGAAATGGAATTAACCCAAATGTCCCAGAGCAGATGAGTGGATTGAAAAAAATGTGACACTTATACACTATGGAATACTAGTAAGCCATAAAAAAATAATATCTGATTCAAAGTAGACAAATATCAAAGTTTCAATGCTAGGTGAAGCAAGCTCACTATGAAAGAGAGGCATTGTATGTCCCCACTTAAGATATACCAATGTCTGTACTCTATGGCAGAAACTGAAAGATTGAAAGGTACAATAGAGGGAAATCAACTGTACACAGTAGAGACAGCATAGAAAGAAGTGGGTAACAGGGCTGGGAAGAAGGGGAACAGGAGAAAAATATTTAACAGACACAAATATGGAAAATTATCTGTTGATGATAGTGTATATGGTAATATCTTTGACTTTACTAATATGCACTGCATTTATGCTGGCAAAGACCATTTTGTACACCACAAAGATATAGAGTAGTATATTTTTAAAAAGCAAAAACATGCCTGTGGAAGTTGTGACTAATTTTAGATACTACCTTTCCTCACTTATATTAACTAATTTTAATCCTTAAAATTGATAAGTAATATGCATGTAATAAAAGCAATAATACAATAAATGAACAATAAAAGTAAATTTATCTCTGGTGATTATCAATATCAGTAGTTTTTAAACATCTTTCTAGAAATGTTCATGCTTATAAACAGATATGGTCTAATATAATTTTTATGAAATGCAATGATATTGTTGACATGATTCTGCTTTGGTTATAGTTAGCAATGAATCCTCGAAATCTCTGCATATCAACATGTGGGGGCTGGCTTCACTGTTTTTAAAGACTAGGTAATATTTTACTGTATATAATGGCTGTATTTTAGTTCACCAGTCTCTTACTAATGGGCTTTTAAAATTATGCTCTTTTCTGGATTTTCTTATCAAAAGCAATTCTCTAATGTCTATGTTTATGCATGATTGCTTTGTTTTTAAGTTATATGTGTATAGAAGACTTAATGTAAGTGGAGTCAGACTTTGAAAGATACACACTGTGTATCTCCACTCGATTTGGATGGAATGTCTGCACTCTATGGCAGAAGTGGAAAGATCTGAAGGTATGATAGTAGAGAGTATAAGTGTAGATGCTGGAGACTGTAGGGGAGGGGAGTGGGTGGTAGAAGGTGAGTGTGAGGTACAAAGGGAAGAAACATTTAACAGATAAAAGAATGAATATTCTCTGTTAAAAAAAAGAGATATCTATGTTTTTCATTGTATAAAATTTAAAAATTGCATGTGATTTCACACCATTAAAACATCACATACATGTTGGGTCATCAGAAAAGTCATGATACATTTTTGCATAGGAAGACATAGAAAAATATGTCATGACTTTTCTGATGACTCAATATATAAAATTATGACTTGCCAATAATAAATAAAACTTTAAAATAATACTAGAGAAGTTCACATTTAAGTTTTAAATATAACAGGCAGCATGGTAGAATTAAAGCTCATTGTGGGGCCAGCAGGTGGCGTGGTGGTTAAGGAGGTTGTACTCCCACATGGCCAGCTTTGGTTCGAGTCTCAGACCTGGTAGCTTGCTTTCTTACTTTCCCTTTCTCTCTCTCATTATGCTCCTCTCTGGTCAAATAAAATCAATCAATCAATCAATCAATCAATAATACCATTAAGTAAAATAATAAAACAAAAATTTAGAAAACCTCATTGTGTAGTTAGACTAAGCTACATTTAAAGCCATGTATAGTCAGTTCTGTATAGTTTTGAGGCAAGATAATCTCTTTAAGTCTCAGATTTACTGTTTGTAAATTGATAACAAATATTGTCTAATAAAGATTTTGAAGTATACAATGTATACAAAGATGGCATAGACATTCTAAAACTTATAGTTAGGAGGGGAAGCCAGAGGAGGAGAAAGAGAAAAAAGAAATACATTTAAGCCCAAAACTTTGTAGTCAGAACTGGACAAACTATCAAGTCCTTTAAATTCCTAAACTAATGTTTTCCAATTCCACCTGTCAAAGTTTCCTAGTCCTCTCTCTCTCAACTCTTTTCGTCTGCTGACTGTGAGGATGTCTTTGCTTTGCATCTGGTCCTTAAAAATCAGTAAGAGGAGTCCCTGAGTAATATGAACTGCTGCCCTCCCTGTGTTCTCCTCCAATTGGGGACTTCTGGGGACAACTTTCACCATGGCGGCATTTGTGCTGTGTGTGAGAGACCCAGTTGGGGCTACGGATGACAACCCCTTTATCAATGCCCGTATTTGTGACCCGGATGGTGACCAGCTCATTACTAAGAGTACATCAATAACATTCATCCTTGCCCAACTGTACTCCTTTAAAATTCCACATCACATTCTGAGTTTCACATTTTTCTGAGAGCAATTATTATTATTATCTTGCATGTATTCTTGGCCATAGTCTTAAGAACTAGACAAGATCAGGAATAATCAATTCTCTTTTGTGGGGTATAAGAAATGAAGTTTTAGGGGCATTAACCAATCTACCTCTGTCTTCTAATTCCGAGGTCACTTTTCTTTCTACTATATCACAGAACTGCCTTACATTGTAATACAAGAGAAGAATTATTTGTCCGGTATATCTTCCCCTAGTTCTGTGTCTTAGCTTTTTTAGGAAAAAGGCACTTTTTTTTTCCCCCAAATATTTTCATTGATGTCCCACTATGCAGGGTGTCTGTGAAGGGTATCAAACGTCTCCTTTACTCCAATGTTGAAAATAGTGTCTTCTCTATTGTCTATGAGCTCGAGGCTCAGCATACCGTAGCCTCGTTTCTGAAACGTGCCAAGCATTTCTCAGCAACCATGACTTCCCTACTGCTCTCCTTCACCTCAGAGGTCTAGTCCTCACTTATCCACCTCGTCAAGAAATTACCTGCTACCTTCTCAGTCAGATGGAGTCCTGACTAAGAGGAAGTCTTTCCCGATTGCTGGAGTCACAGTGAATTACTCCTCTTGCATAAAGAAAAAGAAATGTCTGTATACTTAGTAGCAACTCATATATTCTTCTTCCTTATATTAACATTAGTTGCTTATATTTCCTTTCCCTGACTTACTAGAAACAATTTGTGTACAAAGCCTTGACCTGGGTTCCACAAGAATCAAATACCCTTGGGGCCAGCAGGTGGTATAGTGGTGGTGACTCTGGACGCCCACATGGCTGACCATGGTTTGAGTTCCAGACCTGGTGGCTTAAAACTCATGTAGAGCACATGTGTGTGCATGACAGAGATCCCACAAACAGAGTGGAGAAAGGATTGTGGCATGACTATTCCCTCTGGGGGGTGATTTCTCATTTTCTCTTTCTCTGTCTGTCTCTGTGTTTCTGGCAAGTGCATGCGCCCTATAGCAAAAATATGTCTCTGAAAAAACCAATGTAGGTGTATTTTCAGTTCCAACTAACTTGTATATATTTTTCTCACTAAGTCCTATTCAATATTCAAGACCAGCTAGACACCATCTTCTCCCTAAGACCTTTGCCAAATCCCTTTAGAAAGACTCACATCATTCCCCTTTGAATCCCAATACCACTTCACAGATACTATCTTTAAAAAATATTACAGTGGTTTAAGTATAGTTTGATTCCTCTGAAAGATTGGAACCTTCACGTAGGTTTATGTGGCATCTATTTTAACACTGTATCCTCAGAAACCAACAGACTCTAGGTGCTCTACACAGATTTGTTGTACACGTGAAGAAACACATCATCTTGTAACTACTGCTTATGTCTATTAAGGTTTTCATCTCTCACAGTTACTTGTAGACAGAATTTCTTAAGTGTTACGTTGCACTGTATGAAACTACCATTCCTTAAAGTCACACACAGTGACACACAGTTGAGTTTCAGGAATTTCATTTGGTTGAACTAAAACTTAGGGAATGATGGTTAGATAAATGGATGAAACCGCCTTGCAAGTGCAAATCATGTCATGCTTGGATTAATCACATACATTAAGAGCATTTCATTTGCTGGAAAGTCATTGGGAAGTCAAGAAGGGAGAATCTACCAAAGATGTCACTCCCCCAAACAGAGCAAAATGCATTTTAGATCCGTCCCTTTGCAGCAGGGAGGACTGATACAGATGCAAATCTACCAGGATGGTTTCCCTTTTGTAACCACCGCATTCATTTCCTTTGTGCTCAGTGAAATGAAAAATCCTTGTACCCAAGCAAAACAACAAGCTTGCATCTTCTGTCCTTCCCTAGTGAGAATTCTAGCTCCCTTCCCTCCTCAGAGCTGTCCTGGTCATCCAGGCTGATCACGACTGCTTGGGAGGCAGGCCAGCAGCACACATCAGGAGAAGTCGTTTTTGGTAAAATTAGATAACAGTGAAGTTACAACATCTTTGACTGTTTCAGGGCTTTAGAGGAAGCCAGTTTAACAAATTCCCTGTCACACAGTGAGTGTTTAATAAATAGTCATTTTTAAAAATTTCAGGTTCAGTGATAGATGATTTAGTATTTTCTGGTTTGAGAGCAAAGGTTCATATTTAGGAGGTGCAGAAAATCTCCTGAAATCTCCAGCATTTTTAATCAAAGATCCAGAAACTGTACACATTGCTTGGAAGGAGTAATAATAGCAAAGAAAAAGAAACAGGAAGAAGAGGAAAATGCATTCTTTAGCTTACTGTATAACAAGAATTCCCTAAATCCTTTTTATGTATTGAGAGTTATATAATAAAGTTGAATAAACAAATCAGAATAGCGAATATATTGAAAAAGACATAGAAAATGGGAAAAATAGAAATCAGTCCTAGAAGACAGATGTCCAACTACTACATGCAATAATAATCTCCAAATAAGAAGACTGTGTGATTAATAAACACGGAGGGAAGAAAATGGTCACAGCGATAGCTTTCTGCAAGTTCTTAGAAGTGAAGCACGTTAGTTTCCAAAGGTAAGATCAGTCAGGTTGCCCATCTCAGTGGTGGAAGGAAGGCTCACTCCCAGGAATGTCTTCGTGAATTTCAAATGTTAGGAGAACAGAGAAAAAAACATTTAAAAGACTTCCAAAGAGGGAGCCAGCAAGTGGTGTGGTGGTAAAGGTGCTGGACTCCCACGTGGCCAACCACGGTTCAAGTCTCAGCCCAGTAGCTGGAGAATCTTAACGGGCATGTGTGTGAGTGCTTGAGACCCTGATAGGAGGGAGGAGAAGGAGGGATTGCAGCATGTCGATCCCCCCTGGGGGGGTGGCCTCTCAATTTTATTTTTCTCTTTCTTTTTCTCTGTGTCTCTCTCCTCTCTGGCAAGTGTACACGATCTGTAATCAAAAGAGAGAGAGAGAGACAGGGAGGAAGAGGAGGAGAAATCTTTCTGAGAGAAAGGGCAATTTAAGAAAATATGAAATTATAATGGCAGTGACATTCAACATAATACTAGAATCTAAGGTAAAACTGAATCACTATCTTCAAAATTTTGGAGGACAGGGAACCAGCAGTTAGCGTAATGGCTATGTCACTGGACTCCCATGAAGTTGACCGCGGTTTGCGTCCCGGACCCGGTGGCTTAAAACTCACGCCAGCTGTGTGTGTGCGTGTGTTCCCAAGATCCCGAGAGGAGAATGGAGGAGAAGGGATTGTGGCATGGCCATCCCCCGGGGGGGGGAGGGCGATTTCTCGCTTTCTGTCTCTCTGTCTCTCTCCGTCTGTCTGGCGAGTGCACGTGCCCTATAGTGAAAACCTCTCAAAAAAAAAAAATATTTGGAGAACAAGGTGGTGGTTTTCAATATAAGATGCTATAACCAGCCCCATTAAGAAATACATACTTCTATGATATTCCCCATGAGCAGACACTGCTGAAAATACACTACAAATATTTACACATTTAATTGTTCTACAGCCCTAAGGTGGTGACCATGCTATTGTCTCATTTTATGACTGGAGGTAGAGGAAGGTGAAGCAATGTGCCCCAGTCAGACCATTGCTCCGTGTGAGGAGGAGGAATTCAACTACAAAACCCGATCCAAAGGCGACACTCGGCCCTTTAGCCAAACGAAGGAACACTGCTTAGCTCAGGTGCAGTTTTGTCACATTAAACACAGAGCCTCTTATAAAGGCAAGGGACTGTCTCCCCTACCTTCCACACTTACTTTTTGAATAATGATGGATTGTCTCAGGGTCATTATATCTTTTCTTTTTTTTTTGGAGAGACTTTCACTGTAGGGCGCGTGCGCTCGCCAGACAGACAGAGAGAGACATAGAGACAGAAAGCGAGAAATCACCCCCCAGGGGGGATGGTCACGCCGCAATCCCTTCTCCTCCATTCTCCTCTCGGGATCTTGGGCATGCACGCACACGCACCTGGCGTGAGTTTTAAGCCACCAGGTCCGGGACACGAACCGCGGTCGACTACGTGGGAATCCAGCGACATAGCCATCACGCTAACTGCTGGTTCCCAGGGTCATTATTTCTTAAGGCTACCTAAAATTAATATAAAAGTTTATTCACATTATTATGTGGAATTCCTTCTATTTCTCTGTCCCTTTGGTCCTTTTGCTACTTTCACTGGAAATACCGACCTTCTCCTACACGTGTTGGCTTATAAATTGGATGATCGCATCTGTAACTGAGCTCATCCTTTCCCTGAATTAAAATGCAAACATATTCAGTAGAATAAGAAGTAGTCTAGTAGAATGAGAATATTTCTAAAGCTTTGGTTTAAAACTGTGCTTCCAGGAAATACGGCTTCTCCAGTGACCCAGATATGCTTTAAGCTCCTCGCTTCTCTGGGATATGTACCATCTCACTGAAGCAGTTTCATCACCACCCTTGTTCGTCACAAGCTTGATGACACAACTCAAGGTAGCATGTCAGTCACTCCCTTAATAAGCATTCTCTAAAGCCCATGGGAATAGGGGTGATGCTGCTTTCAGTTCTTCCACTGTGGATGATGTGCCCCCAGCATGTCTTATTTTTATTCTTAGGACCCAGATGAAGTAGTCTAATGTGTAGTTGGATAAATCGTAAGTCAGTTGATGCTCAAACCTCTTCATGTTATTTTACTTCATCCAAAGACTTTACAGCAGAGAACACTGGGGATATTCCAGATGACTCAAAATTATTATTTTTTCTCTCGAAGGCTATAAAAGTGGAAACATTCTTATGTAGGCAAACACTTCCATAAATAATTAGTATTGCATTACATTGGTCAAACAAATACTTAAAGTAAGGCATAAAAAGAATTAGTTAATTCATTAGATGATATTTGTTTTTTCTAGCATACAGGTTCCTAAATGGATTTTTGGAGTGAGCATTTCTAGATCCAACCACCCAGGATTCAACTCACATTCCTGGAGTAATTATATTCTACATGGGTGGGGAGTATAGAACCCATCCTCACTGTTTCAGGGAACATTTTCTTTACTTCATGTCCAAAAAACGGTCTTGAGCCTAAGCTAACCCTCAATCCCATTACTATGCCTCATAAATTAATTCAGTGAGATGCATAACTTAATCCATCGAGAACGAGAATGTTGATTCAGTGTGTGAGAAAGGAGAATAACTAGGAATCATGTAGTCTTAGGATCCTATGGCCGCCATCTTGGTATAAATAGGTGAAAAGGCAAATCCATATACTGAGACTGAGAAGAAGAGAGGAAACCCTGGTCTGATGATCTTACTTGAGTTGTTCCATCACTCTTCACTTAGGTTAGATACCATCTGAAATTTTCAATTATGGCAACTTTGGTGAAAATGGATGGATCATTTTTCTGTTTCTTATAAATAAGAACATCTTCTTTTTCTTTTCTTTTTTTTTTTTTTAAAAAAAAAAATTTTTTTTTTTTTTTTTTTTTTTTTTTTTTTTTTTTTTTTGAGAGGTTTTTTTTGCTATGGGGCATGTGAGCTCACCAGAAAGACAGAGAGAGACAGAGAGACAGAAAGCAAGAAATCACCCACCACCCCCCCGCAGGGGGGGATGCCCACATTGCAATCCCTTCTCCTCCATTCTCCTCTCGGGATCTTGGGCACACATGCACACATGCCCGGCATGAGTTTAAGCCATCGGGTCTGGGACTCGAACCACGGTCGTCTACTTGGGAGTCCAGTGACAGCTATTCTGCCAACTACTGGTCCCAAATAAGAACATCTTAAGCAATAAGTCATTTATATGCAATTCTGAGACTATGTAAACACTCCAGTGATGGACACGTCCATACATGGAAGCAGGAGTCCTGATTGTACTGAGAGGTGTGTGAAGATCAGTAAGACATCCTCTCCATTTCTCACCTACAGCGATGTTCTCTTCCCAAGCGTCTACTTGTCACCGGGCAGTCTCATTCATCACACTCTCGTATTACCTACACAAAATCCATGGATATAGCTATCAGGATTCTCACTCTCAGGCAAGCAATGTCTCATTTTAAATTATTTTATTTAATTTTATTTATTTTCATTTGTCTAGAGAGGAACAGAGTGTGAGAGAGAGAGAGTGAGAGAGAAAGAGAGACAGCAAGCCACCATGTCCGGGACTTGAACCGTGGTTGGCTATATGGGAGTCCAGCGCCCTTGACCACCATGCCACCTGCCAGCTCCACGATGTTTCATTTTAATGCTGTTTCTGGTAAATCGCCTCAGTGAGGGGAAGTGTGTGGGGTTCTAAGATGGTCAGATTCATTCTGTTTATTTGTTTCAACAAAGAAGTGGAGTTGATGAGGAGGAGGAGAGAGCACGGTCCTTGGAGTCAGCAGATTTCCTGCCGTCTGTCCTGCTCCTCGAGCACAGGAAGAGAACTGCTGGGAAGTCAGCACTCTGCAAAGTAAATGAAATACACCGAATGGTCCCTCATGTGCCATCCGGTTTCAACATTCGAGGTTAGGATAGGATAGTTTCCTATCCTCCATATAAATGCATCAGATTCCTCTTTATTTTAATAGAAGAGAAACACATGTACTATGGTTATCTAGTGCTATGTAAAAAAGTTATTTTGCTCAGGAAGTATTGGGTCATTGGAAAGTCATGATGTACTTTTTCTATTTTTTATTTTTTTTTAAATAAGACCCTTTTTTTCTGAAGACCCAATAGCATCTTCAAAATGATTTATTTTGTTCCATTTTGGATCACCTGGAGCAACGTAAAGACTGGTGCTGGAATTATCTGAAGGGGTCTGTAGACTGGAAGGGGAAGAATCAAACAGCAGGGGTCAAGCGGCGAGGCCTACTCAGACTCCTCTCTCTCATCTGTGCTTTTGCACTTTGATCTGTTCGTCCATACTTACACCCGTGTCCATCTGCGTCTCCACCCCAATTCCACCCTATCTGCTAGCATGGCAGCTGCGGGGAACCTAGACTTCTTTCTGTTTTGTTTGTTTGTTTTTGTTTTAGAGTTATTTTGCCTTAGGGCATGTGCACTTGCCTTGCCAGACAGAGAGAAAGACAGAGACAGTGAGAGGGAAAGTGAGAAATCACCCCTCGTGGGGGATGTCTACACTGCAATCCCTTCTTCTCCATTCTCCTCCCAGGATCTTGGGCACGCATGCACACATGTCGGGAGTGAGCTGCAAGTCACTGGGTCCAGAACTGAAATGGTGGTGAGCCATTTGGGAGTCAGTGACATAATTGCTAAGCCATCTGCTGGCCCCCAAAACTCAACTTCTTGCATGCCAGCTCAGGACTCCGGTGGCAGGTGCCATGAGAGAGATTTTACTAAATTGCTTTGCTTTCTGGAGTTTATTTATATATTGAGAGAGTTAGGGTCTTGCCACACTGCAGTCCTCCCTAAAGTCCTCCAGCCAGGATTGTGGATGAGCCCATGGGCCAAGTCAGAATGCTCGAGTCAAGCTGAGATTTGAACCCTGGGCCTTCCCGTATATCCCCAACATGACACAGCTCAACTCTCCAGCCTGCGCCTCCATGGCTGGGCCATCAAGCTCTGTCACTCTTTATGACTTATCCTCAGACGCTACACAGCACCCTCTCTACCACCATCTGTACATATCCAGACGGCCAGGAAGACCTTTGCAGGGGAGGGGAAACCCAATCTGCCTCTTCATAGAACAATCTCGAAGTTCTGCAGAAACAAGTAAAACCACAAATGATGTTGCGGCCATTCTTGATAGATCTATCAAAAGGACAAATGCTGTCACGCATCGTCGCATGATGACAGGGACATATTTTACAAAATGTATCACTGGACGCTCTAGTCACTGCTAACGTCATAGATTGCACTTACACAAACCTAGATGGGATAGCCTGCTGCACGCTGCGTGTGCCTGGTGTAGCCCAGATGCCCACTATGGGCCCACCATTGCATACGGGTACCACTGTTCACCAACGCGTTGTTATGCAGTATGTCACTGAATGCGTTTACGTCCAAGTCACATACCCACGTGTATTCTTTTTAAGTTTATTTACTTATTTATTTGATTTCCCCATGAGCACGATGGATAGAGAACAGACAGAAACAGTACCCCCAGCAGGGTCCGCCACCTGCAGCTTCAGCCGGCCCCAGATGGGGGACCCGCAAGTGCCTGGCATCCTCAGGGAGTTCTGTGGAAGTGCACCCAGACAGAGCCTTCCTGTGCGAGCCAGGCTTGCACAGTGTTCCGTGTTACCCCTGCACCAGCTTGGCTTTCTCTTTGTGTGTGTATATATATATTTTTTTTGGGGGGGGGAGGGTTTTGCTATAGGGCACGTGCACTCAACAGAGAGACCGAGAGACAGAAAGCGAGAGATCACCCACCAGGGGGGATGGCCACGCCACAATCCCTTCTCCTCCATTCTCCTCTTGGGATCTTGGGCACATATGCACACGCGCCTAGCATGAGTTTCAGCCACGGGGTCCGGGACTCGAACCACGGTCAACTACATGGGAGTCCAGCGACATAGCCATTACGCTAACTCTTGGTCCCTCTCTTTGTGTATATTTTGACTTACACATTTTACTTCATTCTAGTCCCACAAATAAGTGCCTCTGCTTACTACATCTAACATTAGAATCAGTATTTCTCAAAAACATGCCACTGTAACGTTAGGAAGAAAGACATATTCCAGATGTGTTTTAAGAGACCACGTGAAACCAGGCTTGACTTGAACATTTCCTTGAGTAACCTATGTTATAAAAATATAAAGAGGAGAGAACATTTGTATTTGAGTTGAGTAGGATTAAATAGAAAAACAAAACAAAACAACAAAAAAAACTACTCTGTATTTTTTCTTGAATTCATCAGATAGTTACATTTATATCATAATTTTAATGACCCAAGTGGATGTTTTCTTTTGATTTTTCTTGCTACTCTTAGAAAACTGGATGCGGTCTTCTTCTTTTCTTCTTCTTCTTCTTCTTCTTCTTCTTCTTCTTCTTCTTCTTCTTCTTCTTCTTTTTGGAGAGCTTTATGCTATAGAGTACATGTACTCAACTAGAGCGAGAGAGACGAAGAGAAAGAACCAAGAAATCACCCCCCAGGGGAGATGATCACGCCACAAACTCATCTCCTCCATTCTCCTCTCGGCATTTTGGGCATGCACACACACATGCCCAGCATGAGTTCGTTTGTTTGTTTGTTTTAAGTTATCTATCTATCTATCCATCTATCTATCCATCTATCTATCTATCTATCTGGAGAGGTTTTTGATACAGAGTGCATCCACTCGCCAGAGAGACAGAAAGCGAGAAATCACCCTCCAGGGGGGATGGCCACGCCGCAATCCCTTCTCCTCCATTCTCCTCTTGGGATCTTGGCTATGCATTCACACGCACCCGGCGTGAGTTTAAGCCACCGGGTCCGGGACTTGAATTTTGGTCAACTATATGGGAGTTCAGCGACATAGCCATTATGCTAACTGCTGGTCCCAATTTTTTTTATTTTTGAACTGCAGTTGACTACGTGGGAGTCCAGTGATGCAACCATTACACCATCTGCTCTTCCTGATTGTTTTCAAAATGTATATTAATAGCTAACTTTCTGGGTATCCTCCCACTTGGCTCATCTCATCCTCAACCTCACGTAGCTTTCCCCAACAGAACAACAAGTTGTCAATAACCATAGGAGCTGGTTTCACGGTTTGTCAAGGATATGCTTCAACTGGTCCAAAAGACAAGATGTTTCATTTTCACACTGTATCTTGCTGTTGCTACTTGTCCCATGACAGACTACAAGGGATGGCTCTCACTTCGGAGATTTTTATCATCACCACAAACCCTGTGATCATAAATCCATCTTTTCAGACACAGGGACACAAAGAAACTGAGCACACCATTTTTTTAAATTTCATTTCCCCTAATCTCTCTCTCTCTCAGGATTGATGGGATTGACTCTGAGATGACTCCAACATTGACCTTGTTGTGTAAAGAACAACTGAGTTGTATAGTCCCAAGGTCTCTTTCACAGGACGGAAGCCTTGATGACTGCCCCATCCCTTCCTGTGGCAGAATTAAATTCTTCTGTTCAGACAGCAAACGGAGCTGTCTTCTGAAGTAGTAAATACTCTCAAACTAGTAAGCCCTGCAGGTCTCTGCCCTGAGTTTTATTGTTCCTTTTGATATCTCTGGTTTTCAGCTATGTTATCATATGTTCAAAGAAATTCAACATTCAGATCTCTACTTTAGAGACCCAGCATAGGGTAAGAAACACAAACTGCTACTTTCGTATAGTATAGTATAGGACCTTAAGGGAAGGCTCTAAGAGCTACATAACCATTCGCTAGATACTGCAATCACAGTTACTGATCAAACTTTGCTCATGACTGCCAGAGTGCAAAGAGCTTAGCTCCATGCCTGGGGATGATGTGTTTGATTGTCAGGAAGAACAAAGCATCGGCCACCTCTAGGAACAACTGTGCTCCTCTGGTTCCCAGTTCTATGATCTTGGGTAAGTGATTTAATAACCTGTGTCTTGGCTTCCCTGTTTGTAAAACGAGGAGAATAATAATAGCTACTATACAGATCTGTTGTGAGGATGAACAGTGACAGTAAAACCTCATTGCAATGCTCACTAAATGAGAATAAATGATATGAGTGATCAAAGTACTAGAATAATAAATTATCTTCTCTATCACAGGCTATAGCATGCCATTTGATATCATTTTACCGTACAGTAGTATTATATATGTGGGTATGTGTAACTATTATTTCTTTCCAGGCTACCAAAAATTCTGCTTTCCATCTTGCCTTTGATAAGATTGATAGTAATAAAAATAATAAGATAATGATAGCCCTATTAGCACTTTCAAAAATCGATGTTCTCCTCCTTCCTTAATATGGACCTTGCTTACTGTTGCATGTTAAGCATTTCTTCCTCTGTGTGAATTTCCCTTCCCTACTGTGGAAGTCAGGCAGATTTCTTGCTGCCAGTTCTGAACTTTCACTGCTTCTGAAGTAATTCCATGGTAGCAGTTAGCACATATTCTTCGTTTTTGTTTTACTGTCTGTATTTTATCTTCTCTTCTCCTTCTCTCTCCAGCTGTTACAAAACAAGGGCTGCTCTCAGTGCCCCCTGCCCTCTCTCCTGCATAACTGAGCATAGCTGAGACATGCACAGAACTGCCCTGACTTGCCTCACTTAAAATGCATGACCTCCAACTTCAACGGATACACTGTGCTGTCTGCCAGTCCTCGATTTCTTGTCCTGCACTTGTTAAAATACTCTTTCATGCCATTTCTCCTCTTATCAAACTTTAAAACTCCTTCTCTAGCCCCTCAGCTGATAACTTTTTTCCTCTTTCACTAGACAAAGACGATCCGTCAGAATTTTTCTGGGCTCCTCATACCTCCACCTGTATCTCTGCCCACTATTACCTCCCTTGCCCTGCTGTGGCTGACAGGTCTGTGTGTCTTATGCCAAATCCTCTGATTTTTTTTTTTTTTTGAGAGGTTTTTGCTATTGGGCCCGTGCACTCATCAGAAAGACAGAGAGAGACAGAGAGACAGAAAATGAGAAATCAACCCCCAGGGGAGATGGCCACGCCACAATCCCTTCTCCTCCATTTTCTGCTTGGGATCTTGGGCACGCATGTACATGGCCCAGCATGAGTTTAAGCCACCAGGTCCAGGACTCGAACCGCGGTCGACTACATGAGAGTCCAGTGACATAGCCATTATGCCAATAGCTGGTCCCAAATCCTCTGATTTTATAAAAGAGTACTTTGCAGTCCCTTTCCCCTTTTCAGGGACATTGTTTCAACAATTCTCTCTGGTGCTTTCTTGCTCATCGGTTCTTTCTCTGCTCAGAAATTCCAGTCGGTGTACAAACATACAGTTCTACTTTTAAAATCCCCTCTCCTGACCTCAGTGCCCTCCAGCCACCAACCCATTTCTCCACTCTGTTTTACAGCAAAACTCCTCAAAGAGCTCTCTGTATTTTCTACCCTCCATGTCGTTCTCTCCATTTCTCTCCTGGACCCATTCCAACCAGGCTCCGTCCATTGAACTGCTCTGCTGCAGTCAGGAATGACCTCCACAGAGATGACTTGCCAAGAGCATCTGACACAATTTCTCTCTCTTCCTTGAAATACCGTTTGCACTTGGCCTGGAAAGATCCAACTTCTGGGTCTGTGGAGTTACAGTTTTCTCTGCCTGGGTCTATTTTTAACACACCTATCTGTATTGCTCGGTATTGCTTGTCCTTCACATTTTTGCTCAAACGTTTTTCTTTTAATATGACTTTCGCATCTATACTTTAAAAAATGTGTGCTTCTCCCCATCTCTAAGTCCTGCCTAGATCCCTCCGGACTTTTCGCCATGGTGCATTTTACTGTAACTACATAGTTTACTAGTTTATTATCTGTCTCTCCTATCCCCCACTGTAACAATAACCCCAGGAGGTAAAACATGATTTCTTTTGTTTCACTATGGAAACTCGAGCACCTAGGATTATATCAACCTTTTACAAGCACTTACTAAACATACTGCTGTGAATAAATAAATAAATTTGTTTTCATATCCTCAGATCCTGACATCTGCCTTGCAAAATATAGACCCTCACTAAAATGCAGCCATTATTAAATTTGTCCAAATTTGTTTATATAATTTTCTCTGAAACAGGACGAACTCATTTTCCTTCCATTTCCCCCCTAATTTAAATAATCTTTACTATTGTAAGAGACTGAAATGTGAGAAATTAATTGTTTGAAGTCATAGGTCTGCCATAAAAATAATGCCTACTCTACTCCACTTCCTTTCCAGCTACTGCTTCATCTATTTACTTCCTGTTACCACAAAACTCATTAAAAATTTTGTCTGCTCTGTTCAGTGCCTCTACTTCCTCACTTCCTGTTTGTTTCATACCCCGGTGTGGATAAATTCAATATCCACTTATCTTTCCTTAGCTTACCATTCCTCCCAGCAGCACTTAGCATAGGTCTATTGCTTTATTTCTTATAGAAAGGCTCTTTCTTCCATTTACTACAGAATTATACACAATACCTAAGACATAGAATCAACCTAAACACCCGAAAACCAATGATTAGGTTAAGGAAACGTGGCAGGGAAACACAATGGAATACTACTCAGCTACGCAGAACAAGCGGATCCTGTCGTTCCACACAAGGTAGACAAATCTAGAAGATATAATGCTAAATGAAGTAAACCAGGCTGTAGAAGGCACACATTGTATGTCCCCCTTCACATATGCCAAATGTCTGCAGTCCATGGCAGGAACTGAGAGACTCGAAGGCGAGAAGCAGAGAGAGACAGCATGAAGTGGGGGTGAGGGTTGGGGAAGGGACCCAAGGAAGATGATTGACAGGCACAAGAATGCATGTGAACAAGGGTTATAGCACGGTATACCCCAACAGAATGAGAAAAGTACAGTGCCAAACTTTTTTTTTTTTTTAATGTTCTGTTTTTTCTTGTCTTTCCTTTTCTTCTTTCTCTCTCTCTCTCTCTCTCTCTCTTTTTTTTAATTTGTTATAGGATACATGTATTCACAAGAGAGAGAGGGAGAGAAAGTGAGAATCACCCCCTGAGGGGGTTGGCAATGCCCAATATCTTCTCTTCTACTCTCCTCTCAGGATTTGGGGCATGCATGCACATATACTCATTGTATTGTTCAAGCCTTCAGAGTCAGGACTCAAACCATGCAGCTGGCCATGTTGCATCCAGCTGTCCTAACCACCATGCCACTGACTAGTCTCCCAAATAAGACACACACACACACACACGCACACAAATTTCAAAAAATAAAGCCCTACTTGAACAAATATTGAAGGTGCACCATATAATATCATCTTTTTGGTTGAAGATGATGACCATAGTAATATCCTCAATTTGATTGTCATGTACTGCATTCATGCTTTGCAGAAACCTACTGTACCCCACAAAGGTATATCGCAATTAAATAGAAATCAGAAATTATCAAATAAAAATGAATACTAATAAATCACTACTGCCTTTAAAGTCATGGATATGAAATCTTTTCAAATATACGGAGATAGTATAAGAACAGAGTAAAATGCTCCTATGCGCTTCTTAAAATAAGAGAAATGCTCCCGTCCCTTGGTTCTGTGTCACCGGTCTCCCGTCTTCTCGAGCAGCAGAACCGCAGCCCTTGGTGAGTGCCCTCGCCACCCGATACGTGACGTGGGAGCACGGCGGTGTTGACTGTGGGCCATGTTCAGTGTTCTAAACACACTGTCCCAAAACGGTCTCATTTTATCCAATCATTTTAAATAGTATCTATATGCCAGTGACTCCAGTTTTCTGTCCCCAGCCTGGATCTTTCTCTCGTGGTTAGACTAATATATTAAACATAGTATTACGTGTTGAATGTCACTGCAGTGTTTCGAAATGGGTATATCTCACATGGACTCTCAGTACATCTCTGGCATTTCTGTAGCCTGCAGTTCCTCCTGGCTCTGTTATCTCAGTAAGTGGAACCAACATCTGTCTGGCGGCTTACACAAAATATTTGTAAGTAATTCTCCCTTCTTCCATGTCCCTCAGTCCTACATCTGACCAAACTGTCTTTCTGGGTTCCTTTTCTTTTCTTTCTCTCTCTCTCTTTTTTAAGGTTTTTATTATAGGGTATGTGTGCTTGCCAGAGAGAGACAGAGAAACAGTGAGAGGGAAAATGAGAAATCATCCCAGGGGGACGTCCGCACCACAATCCCTTCTCCTCCATTCTACTCCTGGGATAGTGAGCATGCTCTCAAATTTGGTGGTGTCATTTTTAAGCCATCAAGTCTGGGATTTAAACTCAATCAACCATGTGGGAGTCTAGCACTTTAATTACCATGCAACCTGCGTCTCCCACCTTTTTTCTCAATTGTCATAGTGTGTGTGTACTTGCCAGAGATAGAGAGACAGAGAGAGAGAGCAGGAGAAATCTCCCTCCAGTGAGGTGTGGTCATGCTCCAATCCTTCTCCTCCTTTTTTTTTTTTTTTTTTTTTTTTTTAAATTTCATTGGGATTTGGGATGTGCACAGCCTCCAAGCTTCTGGGGCCAGGATTCAAACTATAATCGACTATATGGGATCTGGTTCCCCTAACCACTAGGCTATGGGTCAGCCTGTCTGAATAGTTCTGTATTCAAAATAATCCACCAACTCCCATCAATTCCACTGTAACTACCCTAGCCCAAGCCACCATCATGGTTTGTGTGGATTGATGCTGTGGGCTTATACCACATACAACACCTTACAGTTCAGACAAATTTTTCTAAAAACTTCCATCACTTAATGACATTTTCTTGCTTTCAATGTTCCGACATCTTCCAATTTCACTTAGATTAAAACCTAAACCAGTGAAGCACACCATCATCAGACCTTTACGTGTCTCTCCAACTTCATGTTCTATGTCCTGAAAACCCTGGATTTCTTTTAGTTCCTTGAGCATAGCCCCCGATTCTTGGCATTTGACCTTGTTCTTCCTTCATCTAGAAGGTGCTTTCTCAAGCCTTTAAGTGTTCGCATCTTTCCTTCTTATAAATCTCAGTTTAAAAGTGACCTTCTAAATCAGCCTTCTCCTGCTCTAGTATGTACAGTACTGGACCACCTTCTTCCTTCACGTTCCCTAGCTGTAGTCACTGTTATAATTTCACACTCCAGTTACTTCATGGCAGCTTAGATGGTCTGAAGTGGGACAAGCAGATGCCGTAATGGTCATATTGCTGGACTCCCACGTAGTTGACTATAGTTGGAGTCCTGGACCCAGAACCTTGGAACTCATGCCAGGTACATGTGCAGGTGTGCCCAAAATCCAGAGAGGAGAATGGAGGAGAAGCGATTGTGTTGTGGCCATCCCCTCCAGGGCATGATTTCTTGCTTTCTGTCTTTGTCTGTCTCTCCGGTGAGTGACATGCTCTATAGCAAAAAATACCTCTTAAATTAAAAAAAAAAAAAAAAAAAAAGACGGTCTGAAATAGTTGTGCTGATTATATCTAAAGTTAATTGCACAATGGCTTTTCAAAAATTTCATGGAAAATGCATACTGTTAAAAAAAAAAAACAAAAGCACAGCTGTTAAGTGCAGTGCTTAGAAAGCTGGATGCCATATATTTGACCATGGTTTGTATTCCAGACCCAACACCTTGAAAAACATGCCAGACATGGTGCATGTGTGCTTCAGATCCTGATGGGATGGGACAATGGAGGGAAAAGGATCGAGGCACGGATGGACATGCTGGTTTGTGGGGCCTTGTCTCTCTCAGGCAAGCACATGTGTCCACCGACACATTAAAAAAAAAAAAGTGCACGTTAAAAAGCACTTAGCATTTAAAAAGTGCTTTGCACCAAAATAAACTCATATTTTAATTCCATTTTTGCATGACGTTTTTGAAATCCCCCATATATTTAATAACTGCTAAACTGCTCATCCTCCCAAGAATAAAAGTTCTTTGAGGACAGGAGCCTTAAGTATTTTGTTCACAGCTATTTCTACAAAGCCTCACGTAGTCAGTGCCATGCAGAGCTACCAGGCAGTGTATTTTGAACTGCTGTATGAACGACCGTCACCTTTTGGCAGGTTGCTCATCACCCTTGAGTTTCAGTGTCCTTGTATGTGAGACGAAGAGGATAAAGCCTATTTTCCCAGGATTCCAAAATGTCTGGTATTTAGAAGCTATGACGAATGCTGTGGCCCTTTCAGAACACCACGATCATGACTGATGAGACTCAGCTTAATTCGAGCCTTCCTGTGCTGTCTAGTATCACCTACCACCCTTCCTGCTAATTGCTACTACTTTGTAAGTACTGCCCAGTTTAACACGTAATTGTTTGTAATTTTGTTAGCCTGTGTTACAAACTCCAAAAGATGATTAAATTCAATAAATGTCAAATGTAGCGGAAAAGAAGAGACTTACTTCTACTACTAATCCTAATTTGTAGCAAGAGACTGCAGTGGAAAGTTGCATGGATTTTCACATTGCATAGAACTCAGTTGCCACTGTGGTGTAGCAGCCCTTCCAAGGTACGTGACTCAGGTCTGGCTTAAACTTTCAGACTCTCAGTCTTTCGTCTCTTTAAAAAATTGTTTTTTAAATTTATTCATTCATTTATTTTAATTTGACCAGAGAGAGCCAGAGAGAGAGGGAGAGAAAGTGGAAAAGCAAGTCACGAGGTCCAGGACTTGAACCGTGGTCGGCCATGTGGGAGTGTCCAGTGCCTTAACCACCACGCCACCTGCAGGCCCCTTCTGTCTCTTTTACAGAACGAGGACTGTTACATATGCAAAGTCTTCACAAAGTTTGTAGAAACTGTATATAAAAAAAACTATGCATGGATTTAAAAAAGAATTTACACCAAACTAAACTTGGTCTTTAATTCCATTTTATATGAGCCTTTTGAAGTATTCTAGTACATCTTTAGGCTTTATCAGTAGACAATGTGTGTTCAATAAATAACAGTGGTGTTAATAAGAATAGTGGGAATACTAGTAATTAAACATGATCGTATTTGATGAACTAGGTTCCAGCCATGGAAGTTAGCCTTCAGTATAACCATTGATTTTGGTTCTCTGTGTTAAACTATAGTATTGTTAGTGCTTTCAAAAAGCTGTTTCCAGAGCATCCAAGAGATAGCGTAGGATCTACTCCTCTCAAACATACAAATAAGGAAAGAAAATAAAGGTGCTCTATCACCTAAGCCACAGAAATTATGTAAGTGATAAGATGATATATTACATGGAGAAGATGACAATGGCACCTGTCCCAGCACACAATTTAATTTTCATTCATCATAACAGTGGCTTCTGTGGGTAATGGAAAACTGTGATTGCCAACATTAGAATAATCAAAGATTAAGGCATCCAATGGCAAGAGAAGTTTTCAATTACCTATTTGTTTCAACACATCTGTGGAACCTGTTCTCTACAAAATGTTTGGGTTAAAAAGAGAAAGGGGGTTGGCAGGTGGCATAGTGGTTAAAGGCACTGACACCCACATGGGTAACCGTGGTTCAAGTCCCGGACCTGGCAGCTTGCTTTCTCACTTTTCCCCTTTCTCTCTCTCTGTCCTTCTGTGGTCAAATTTAAAAATCAAGAAAGAAACAAAGTTAAACACAATGATGTTCTAAAATAAAAAAGAGAAGAAGAAAGAAAAGTAGGTAAACAGTGCTGGAAAGTCTAGAGAGCTCTACACTCTAAAACGAGGGAGAGAGAAGAGGGAAACCAGTGTACATACACTCAAACACGTGCACACACTGCACTGAGGTTTCGAAAGGCTGTGGAAGATGGAGTTAAAGTAGTTGTTTATTTTGCTGCAAAACATTGTTTTTAATTCCTTCCTAGTTTTTTCATAATGCACCTTTTTGAGGAACGTTGTGAAGAACCCTCAGATGGTTGTATAATGGTATAGGGTGCCTTTCTTTATGCAAAACCTCTTGAAATAACTTATTTGAATCAAAAAGTTCCATAACATTTCCCATTTTGCTCAAGGTCTGAGCATGTATGACTCCATACGGGCTGACTTCGGGCAGCTTGGGTGGTTAGGAAACCATGCCGTGGATGTGGTCTAACGAACGTGTCGGCCCAGGGCATTTTGGAGCTCAGCACAACTCCTTCGTTCTTGTATTACACAATCTAGTCTTCCCTCAGTCTTTATATCCCAAATCCCATTTGATAGATGCTCAGTTCTAACGCTCTTTCGGGGTCAGTAATTCCTGTCCTTGAAGTTCTTGGATGTTTTTCAGAAGAGCCTTGATTGCCCTCCACGGGAGGCTATCTTACTCTGTCACCCATCGTTCTTTTATGTCCTTTGTGGCTTCCTCTGTGCCTCCTCTTCCCAGAGCTGATAATTTATGGCCCATGTCCTTCCCAAGCAGCACCAGTCTCATTAAAATTGACTCCTGCTGCTACCATTCCATCAACTTCAGTGGAATGCCAACATCTCAGTGCACTGGTTGACCCTCGCCTTCCTCTTTAACTCTAGTCCAACTGGTTGTCAGATAAACATCAAGAAAAGGAGCTTGACATAAAAGCCACTTCTCCAGGGCTATTTGATTACGTGTGTTCTAATAGAGAAATGACCTACATTTTTTCTTCCCAGCAGTGAACCTAATAATTAAATATCGTCCTTAATAGAATCTAAGCTGCTGTCTACTCAAGTAGTAAAAACTATTTCATGTAATTGTGCCAAGTGAGGAAAAGTAAAACCCTAAGAGAACCTCCCTTTGGCCCGCCCACTCGGGAGAGAATGGGAGTCAGCCCTTGGACTAGATGAGAGACATAGGTCCTTCTGGGAAAGGAGTAAGCAGGACTGAAAGAGGTCCCAGGGAAGGCTTGCTGCCACTTCACAAGTTAGGTGCTTATGGATTCTCATCTGCTTCTTTCAGGGATGCAAAGGGCAGGTCCTTATCACTCGACCACCAGAGGCACCTGGATGAGCTGAAATGGAAAGCAGGAGCGTGAGGATCGCTGCATCTGTGTGCCCACAGGGTGCCTGGATTTTGCAGTGAGATCAGAGCACACAGGCCACAGCGCAAGTCACCCATGGGCAAATGTGAAAACCAAAACCAGCTGTCTTAGCCTGCCACCGATTCATAGCAGAGACCAGGAGACTTCTTACAAACGACTTGGCCTGAAGTGTTTTGCCTCTTAAATTTATGTATTTTTAATCAAAGGGGAGGGTATGCTGCCTGCAAACCAAGTGTTCAGAATGGTGGTATTGGCTCTACACCCAGACTCTCGTATAGTATGTTTGTGATAAAATAGTCGATATGTTGTTCAGACGCATTCTCATAGAGAGGGTCTAGAGACTGTCATTAACACCACATTCATAGCTAGACTAGGGCATGGCTAGAAAATGGACAAGGTCTATCGATGGGCAACGGTCACTGTTAGGAAAGTTCTAGAAAGTCATTTAAATAAAAAAAGAAAACTTGGGAGATTTCTAGGCTTAGAAAACAACACGATAGCTGTAGTCCTTGTGGTCCTTTCACGATCGATGTCTGTAAGGCAGAAGCTGTAGACCAGTGTCCCTTCTTCCCACGGCACCCCGTCTACACAGTGAGCTCAACCTGTGACTAGTGAAATGACAACTGTCTCTGTTCTCAGACAAACTGCAGTCATGTAACTACAGATGATGGGGAGCTCAAACAGCCAGCTCAATCATGCCTGTGCCACATGCCAGCAAACAGACTCGGTATTTATCTAAGGGAATTCCTGTGGTAGTATCTGAAATATCCCCTCCTCAATTTTCCTTTTCACTGTCAGAAAAGAAAGAGAGAGAGAGAGAGGAGAAAGAGAGAGAGAAACAGACTTCATGAGACTACGATTTCCTAAGGGTTTTCAGACCCTTTTCATCCATGACAGTACCTGCATCTCAGAGGCTGAAAGGTGTGATGCGTTGTGTCATAGAAGTTACTCCGGCAGCACCCAGTTCTACCTGACTTAGTGTAACTTAGTAGTGGGTGCAAAGGTCGCATGGCTTAGTGACAGCTTCAGAATTCCACCGAGATGTCGTTTCTGGCCTCTGATGTCGTCTTACCCCCACCCACATCCCGAGCCTTTTGTACACTCTTACTCCATGACAAACAAACAATAGCCAATAATCTGTGCGATTCAAAACTCCGGGAATACTTTCTGGGCCTTATATCTTCCTTATACTGCAAATTAACGTGAACTCACCAACTTCTACCCATGTTAGCTTCCAAACTGCTGAGAACATCCTCCTTTCCCTATCCCTACTGCCACTCTCACAGTCCAGGCCTTCAACCTTCCCTGCTTTATTGTACACTCTCATTCAGCTCCATCCTCTACTTCTGTGCCTGCCTAGAAACACTACACTCCGCTATGCATACATCTTGGCGCGCACATGAACCCTGTCAGGTGTCACCGCACTCATTATACTGCGTGGGCCTCACGCAGTATAATGAGGTTCTGTTTTCTTTGGTAGATTATGAAAATATCAGTTCCACTGACTAATTGTATGGGTTAGAAAAGGTTTTCCAAGTAAAATACCTTGATCAAGGCCTAACTTATAGTACAAAGTAAAAGTCACCTCTCCCATTCTTCTACCTGTTCCACTCGTCTTTACCTTTATGTGCTATGTTCTGGAACTATCTTTCTTAGGAAGCCAAGGTTAAACTGTTCCTCCTCTGTTATATCCATGAAATCTGTGAAAATCACCCGTTTGATGCTCGACCTATTGAATCGTAATATATTTAGTATTAGAGTCTTACCAAGGAGTGTAAGTTCCTGGATCGCAGGGCTGTCCACTCCACCCTTACATCCTCAGTGTGCACACAGGCACTCGGTAAATCATACTCAATATACTGTATCTTGTCACATAAACTTAGGTATATATATAAGTTGTTGTGTCTTTATTTTTCCTGTCAGGTGTTTAGCACCATTACGTGTTATTAATACTGTTATTACTAATACCATTATTACTATTAATAAAACAGATTAGGTTAATTTCCTTTTCCCATTTTCATTCAAGTCCTATGGTAAGGAAAATAGCAAGAGAGGGGATTTACTTCTTAAAAACAAATGTGATGTCACTTTTACAGATAACTTCCTAGGGGCCGGCAGGTGGTGTGGTGGTTAAGGGCACTGCACTCCCACATGGCTGACTTCCTTTTGAGTCCCAGACCTGGCAGCTTGTTTTTGCACTTTCCTTCTCTCTCTCTCCCTCTCTCTCAGTTTGTCCTTCTCTGGTTAAATTAAGACAAATAAATAAATAAAGTTAAATAAAATAATTCTTTTTAGAAAATCTATCTTTCAAAAACCTTAGCAGTCATCAAATGCAAAAGGGAGCTCTAAATCATGAAGTAACCCACGAGGTCAAGAAAGAAGACCTGTAAATCCTGACAGAGTCAAACTTGCCTTTCTTTGATCAGTTTGGATCTAAACAATACCTCACCCATTTCTATGGCATGCAGTTCATTCCAGTCTCTCTACATAGGGATAATGAACTCTCGTTTCTGCGACACACCACAGAACAGCACAGGCAGAAATCACACATGTGGATAATGGCCTTCTCTATCCTGACCCGACAATACTAAAATTTTCAGTTCTAGAAGAAACATGATGCGTTTCCTATGTAACTGTTGAAAAAGGTCTAAAGTAAAGGAGGTATCCAATGATTCTTGATTTCACATTTTTCTTTACATTGTGTTTCAAGTACTATCTGATTGTGCATCCATTCTCAATAAAGTAGTTGGCAAAACGACGCGGAATAGCTCACAGGACTTCTGGGTCTGGAAAAGTGAGGTGATAGATAGGACAAGGCCCTCCTGCAAAAGCCAACCCCAGAACGGCACAGACTAGACCACAACAATGATGTCAAAGCTCTGGAAATAGACCCAAGGCATGAAGCGATCCTAGAAGTAGGTATCTATACTTGAAAAACTACTGACAGCACATGAGAATAACAGTCGTGGTCTTCCCTTGGAATTCCTCTAGTCGCCCAAAACCAGCACTGCGTGGAGACTCAGCTGGAGAGAGTGAGGAGATCTGGCACCATCTCCATTCTAGGTGAAGAGGCAGCAGTGCCCACCAAGCCAGCGCCATGGTCAACAGAAATTACCAGGGATTTTTACAGCATGACAATGGGGAAAATATATTTCCGATAAAGCCTGTACACAATGTGGCTACAAATTGGGAGGTTCCAAACAGCCACAGATTCTCTGTCAATTCCAAGGCTATATGCATGAATGTAAGTGACACAAATGGCCTAGCAGACGCTAAGTGCCGGAGAAGACTTGAACATGGACTGAAAGTCGAATAATATCTATCACGCACAGATCCATTTGCAAAGGACTGAAGGCTTACTGGTCTGAAATGTTTGAGCACAATCTCTTACCTTGGCTAATTATTATTATTATTATTATTTTGAGAGGTTTTTGCTATAGGGTGTGTGTACTCTCCAGACAGAGAGAGACAGAAAGCGAGAAGTCATCCCCTAGGGGAGATGGCCCTGCCGCAATCCCTTCTCCTCCATTCTCCTCTCGGGATCTTGGACACGCATGCACATGCACCTGGCATGAGTTTTACGCCACTGGGTCTGGGACTCAACCGTGGTCACTACATGGGAGTCCAGCGACACAGCCATTATGCTAACTGCTGGTCCCCCTTGGCTAACTATTAACCTACTCAAGATATATATAAAAAATCTTTATGAAGCTTGACTTAAAAATAAAACCAGGAATTACAAATATATATACATACATAACTGATACACATGTACACATATATGTGTATATAAACGTACATATGTATATCTATGTGTGCATACAGATGTGTGTGTGTGTGTGTGTGTGTGTGTGTGTGTATAGAGAGAGAGACATCAGTAACCACATACCACAGGAGAAAAACATTTCAAAGATTTAGCCCAGAAAAGTTAATAAAGAATGAACAAAGAAAAAATATCAGGATAAACAAACTTAAACAAAATCAGGAGCCTATTGTTACCTATTGTTACAGCCAAGCATTATTTAAATGTCTAATTTTCAATAAAAAGTTATGAGGCATAATGAAATGGAAAGTATAAACCAAATTGGGGGGGGTGTCAATAGAAACGGTCTATTAATGTACCTGGATATTTCATTGAGCAGACAAATGAGAAACACTGGAGAAAGAAATTTAAAAAAAAAAAAAAACACCACAGAAAAAGAAACCATGTTTAAATTGTTTAACAATATTAAGACCACAATTAATTGATAATAGCGAGCCTTCCAAAAGGAATAGAATATGTAGACATACATACAAATACACAAAGAGATAGAAATTCTGGAGTTAAAAATGTCAAAAAAAACACTTGAATACTTGCTAGAGAAGTCTCAGTAGATGAGATATAGCAGGAGGAAAAAAATCAGCAAATGTGAAGATAGTTCAACAGAAAACATTCAGTTTGGGGGCCAGCAGTTAGCGTAATGGCTATGTTGCTGGACTCCCATGTAATTGACAGTGGTTCAAGTCCCTGACCCGGTGTCTTAAACTCATGCCAGGCACGTGTGCGTGTGTCCCCGCCCCAGATCCTGAGAGGAGAATGGAGGAGAAGGGATTGCCGCATTGCCATCCCCCTGGGGGCTGATTTATCGCTTTCTGTCCGTCTGCCTGGCAAGCGCACGTGCCCTGTAGGAAAAAAAAAAAAAAGAAAGAAAAAGAAAATATTCAGTTTGGGACCAGCAGTTAGCGTAATGGCTATGTCACTGGATTCCCATGTAGTCGACAGAGGTTCGAGTCCTGGACCAGGTGGTTTAAACTCATGCCAGGCACGTGTGTGTGCATGCTCAAATCCCAAGAGGAGAATGGAGGAGAAGGGATTGTGGTGAGGCCATCTCCCCTGGGGGGTGATTTCTCACTTTCTGTCTCTCTATCTCTCTCTGTCTTTCTGGCGAGTGCATGCACCCTATAGCAAAAACCTCTCCAGAAGAACAGGGATTAAGTAAATTGAAGAAAGTGAACAGAATTTCAGTGAGTTGTGGAACAACATTAAATGGATAAAAATATTTGCTATAGGAGTCTAAGAACAGTAGAGTGAGAGAAAAGAACAAAAGGAATTTTATCTAATTCTAAGAAATTACAGTTTCTGGGCCAGCCAGTGTGGTGGTGGCTGTGGTGCTGGACTCCACGGCCAACGGTGGTTTGAGTCTCAGACAAAGCAGATGGGAAGTCATGCTGTGTGCATGTGCATGCATACCCCAAACCGCAGGAAACACATGGAGGAGAAAGGATTGAAGTGTAGCCATTCCTCCTGGGTAGCAATCTCTCACTTTCCCTCTGTCTCTCTGTCTCTGGCAAGCAGACGCAATCCATGGGAAAAAAATGAAATAAAATAAAATAAATTATGCTCATCTAAAATTTGATGTAAAAAACTCTATACATGTAAGAAACTCAACAATACTCAACGGTGATAAGAACAAAAAGATTCACACTTGGATACACCATAATCAAATAGTTAAAATTCAAAGAAAAACTGTTGAATGCAACAAAAGAAAAACAAAGTATTGCATACAGAGAGCAACAGTAAAATTAATGGCTTTTAATATGTCTGCAAAAAAACAGAGACCAGTCAGCCGTGAAATGACACATTCAAAATGCTGAAAGAAATATCAGTTCACTAAGAATTCCATTACCCACATAAACCGTCCTTCCAAAACATATTCCCAGATCAACAAGGAATGAGAGAATTTGATGCTAATAGACCTACCTGGCATAAAATACTAACAGGAGCCTAAGGGAAAATGATCCTAGATGCCAATTCAAGTTCATATAAAGAAATGAGGGCCAGCAGGTGGTGTGGGGGTTAAGGCAGCTAGATCCCAAACCGTGGTCGAGTTCCAACTGAGTGACTTGAAAATCGTACCAGGCATGTGTACATGCATGCCTCCAATCCAAAGAGGTGAATGGAGAAGAAGGGACTGCAGCATGGCCATCTCCTCAAGGAGTGATCTCTCACTTTCCCTCTCTCTGTCTCTCTCGAGTAAGCACACATGTTCTATGGCAAAATCTAAATATATATATATACACACATACATGTGTGTGTATGTATATTAAATATGAATGGTCTAAATATCCTGATCAAAGTGCCTATGTTTCTGGATTAGATAAAAAAGCAATATTCAACTATGAAGGCATCACAAGATACCTTCTAGATTCATATAAGAGGTATGTTTGTGATACAGAGACACAAATTAGTTGAAAGTGAATGGATAGAGAAAAATATACCAGCAGACATTAACCATGAGTGAGATAAGAAGATATATTAATGTCATATAAAACAGACTTCAAGACAAGAAATATTTCTAGAGAAAATGAGAAGCATTTTATAATCATACAAGGGCAATACATTAGATAGATATAACAATTATAGATGCACATTTATCTATAACAGAACTTAAACATACATGAATCAAGTACTTAACCATAGAACCATAAACCTATCAATAAACAGACAAATTAAACATCAGTGTTGGAGATTTCCATGGCCCACTTGCAATAATAGGTATAACATACACACAAAAAAATCAGCGAAGATAGAAAGACTTGAATAAACTACTAAGTAGCAAGTATATAAAGCTCTCCTTGGAAAACTATAGATTACTAAATCTCTACATGTGTACCTGGTATGCCTTCACTATAGACAACTTGAAAGGCCATTAAAAATGTTTCAATAAAATTGAAAATGATAGAGTTTATACAAAATATTTTCTTACCCCAATGGAGTTAAAATACAAAAGAACATGGGACCTGCAGGTGGTGTGGTGGTTGGGGGTGCTGGATTCCCACATTGCCGAGCGCGGTTCAAGTATTGGACCTGACAGCTTGCTCTCTCACTTTCTCTCTCTGCCTGATCAAACTAAAAATACAAATAATAATTATAATAAATAAAGTTAAGTAAAATATTAAAAAAGTTGAAATGAATAATAGAAAAATTCCGAGTAATCCCACAAATATTTGGAAACTAAATGACAAATTTCTAACTAACCTATAAGTTGAAGAAAAATTGGAAAATTGGACAATATTTTTAACTGAATGAACATGAAAATACACTATATGAACATTTATGAGATACAAATAAAGAAGTGCTTACAGTAAAATATGTCAGACTTAATATCTAAATATAAAAACAGCCTCAAGCCAGAAATCTAAACCTCTACTTTGAAAGACTAGAACGTGAAAGCAAACTAAGCCCAAAGTGGAAGAAAGGACATCATAAAGATAAGAACAAAAATCAATGTAATAAAAGAAAAATAAATAGGGAAAAACCAGGGCAACTCAAAAGATACAGTTTTTGGAAAAAAGGCTAACATAATCAACAGACTTTTAACTAGATTAAAAATAGAAGGAAAAAAGATACAAATGAGATAAGCCAGGAATTAAAGTGCAGATATTATAATAGAGAAAACCAGACATTTTCTTGCTGTACTTTATTTTATTTGTCTCATACTTTCAGAGTTACAGGCCATTGTTGCTCTGTAACGAATGGGATCTGCAACTACTGGAACAAATAAACTCATAAATAAGCTTGTTTGCTTAGAAGAGGAAACTTAAGCCACTTGATTGAGACAATGGTCACAAAATTGTAACCAGGACAGGGGTCTAAGAGGACTCAGGCAAGAAATCTTAGGAGATGGGAATATTAAAAAAAATATGTTGACGTTTCCCTTAATCTATTGAGGTGAGTCACAAGTATGAGTGGTGATTCAGTGTTGCCACAAGAGCAAAAACAAGGTTGGGGGACCAGCAGTTAGCGTAATGGCTATGTCGCTGGACTCCCATGTAGTCAACGGCGGATCGCGTCCTGGATCCAGTGGCTTAAAACTCATGCCGGGCACGTGTGCGTGCGTACCCAAGATCCCGAGAGGAAAACGGAGGAGAAGGGATTGTGGCGTGGCCATCCCCCCTGGGGGTTGATTTCTTGCATTCTGTCTCTCTGTCTTACTGGTGAGCGCATGCACCCTTTTGAGAGGCAAAACCTTCTCAAAAAAAAAAAATTATAAAAATAAAATAACAAAACGTAATTCTGATTGGCAAACTGAATTCAGCAACACATGAAAACATACTCATGACCAGGTGGGATTTATCCTAGACTGCAAGTTAGTTTGCATTTCAAAAGTTGATTAATTTTATACACTATAATAAAAAAAAAACGAAATCAAAATTATTCTGATAAATACAGCAAAAGCATTTTACAAAAACCAAACACTCATTTATGATAAAAACTTTCAGTTAACTAAAAATAGTGGTCTACTTGCCTCATCTTGAAAACAGTTATTTACAACAAACCTAGATTACATCATACTGGATGGTGGCCAAATGAATGCTTTCATCCTTACGCCAAGGATGAGGAAAAGATGTATGTCTCTACCCCTTAAAATCAACATGATACTGCAGTTTTCCATCATTTTATTCAAAATAAATAAATAAAAATTATCCAGATTATAAAAGAATTAAATTGCAGGCAAAACGATCTTCTCTGCAAAATAGCCCAAGGAATATAAACACAAAAAAGTCCATTAAAACTAGCAAACAAGAAAACAGCATTATAAATTATAAGATCATATAAAATTCCATGCAAGATTATATAAAAGTAAATTATATTTTTTTATTTTTGTACACTAGCAACAACAAAATTCTTAAATTGAAATTTTTAAGAGAGATTTTTGCTATAGGGTGCATACACTCACCAGAGAGAGACAGAGAGACAGAAAGTGAGGAATCACCGCCCCTCCCCCCCCACGCTACCCCCAGGAGGGATGGCCATGCTGTGATCCCTCCTTCTCCATTCTCCTCTCAGGATTTTGTGCATAAACATACATGCACCCAGTGTGAGTTTTAAGCCACCAGGTATGGGACTCGAATTGCAGTCGAATACGTGGGAGTCTAGCAACATAACCATTACATCCTCCGCTGGTCCATTAAGTTGAAAATTTTAAAAAGTCACTCTTGATTGTATTTAAAAGGAATAAAACTTTGTGAATAACTCTAACAAAAGAAATTGAATATGCATACATTTCACTGTAACTATAAAATATTATTGAGAAACAGGGCAGGCAGACGGCATGGTGGTTAAGGTGCTGGATTCCCACATGCCGACTCTAGTCTGAGTTCCAGACATGGTGGCTTACTTTCATACTTTGTCTCTCTCCCTCTTTCTCTGTTTCTGTCTGGTCAATTAAAACATAATAATAATAAATAAAATTAATAAAATAATTCTTAAAAATATTACTGAGAAAAATTAGAGATGAACTGGGCCTGAGAAGTGACGTGGCGGATAGACACTGGACTTCCATATGGCTGACTGCAGTTCGAGTCCCAGACTTGGAGACTTGCTTTCTTACTTTCCCTTTTTCTCTGTCTCTGTCTAGTCAAGTGAAAAAATAATAACAAATGGAATTAAATAAATAAATTATTATTTGAATAAATTAGAGATGATCTAAATAAATGGAGAAGTAATCCATGTTCATGAATTAGAATACCCAATAATTTCAAAATGATAATTCTCTCCAAATTGATCAAACACTATCAAAATCTTCATAACTCTTTCTTTTGATAAGTTGACAAACTACTCATAAAATTTACATGGAGATAAAAGAGACCTAAATTAGCCACATAATTTTGAAAGAGAATAAAGTAGGAAGTATGTATTATCAAAATTCAAATTTTAATATAAAGTCATAGTAATCAAACCACGGTATAAATGGTTCTGGAATGAATAGAAAAATAAATTGTTATAAAAATTAAGATTTTAGGGAACCAGCAGTTAGTGTAATGGCTATGTTGCTGGACTCTCAAGTAGTTGACCGCAGTTGGCGTCCCGGACCCGGTGGCTTAAACTCACGCCGGGCGCGTGTGCGTGCGTGTCCAAGATCCTGAGAGGAGAATGGAGGAGAAGGGATTGTGGCGTGACCATCCCCTCTGGGGGGTGATTTCTCGTTTTCTGTCTCTATGTCTCTCTCTGTCTGACTGGCGAGCGCACGCACCCTATAGTGAAAAACCTCTCCAAGAAAAAAAGAAATTAAGATTTTAGTAGTAAAACTTGATATGAAAGGTTAATTAATCCTTGACAAAGATGCCAAGGCATTTAAGAGAAAAATGTTAGAAGCACATAATGCCAGGATAATTTTATAATCACATGACAAACATCAACTTAGATCTTTACTCACTTAATACAAAAATTAAGATGAAATTAGTCAAATGTCTAAATAAGGGCTGAAATTATTAAATGTTCTAGAAGAAAACTTAAGAAAAATCTACCCTTGATTCAGGTAAATAGTCTTGTTTTTTTTTTTTTTTTTTTTTTTTTTTTTTTTTTTTTTTTTTTTTTTTTTTCATGGGGCGTTTTTTTTTTTTTTTTTTTTGTTTTTTTTTGTTTTTTTTAATTGCCAGAGGGCACATGTAGTAGCCAGAGAGAGACACAGAGAGGAAGAGATAAAGCACCCCCAGTGAGACATGGTCACACTGAAATCCACTCTCCTCCATTTCACTTTCCTGTCAGGATTTTGGGCATGCACACACATACTCTCAATGTGTTTTTCAAGCTGCCAGAGGCTAGGATTTGAACTGTAGTTGGTCATGTAGGATCTAGTTCCCTTAACCACTAGGCTACAGGGCCTGGTTAGACACAAACCAAAACCAAAAACAAAAACAAAAAAAAAAAAAAAAAAGAGAGAGAAAATAGTAAATTAAATTTTATTAAAACAAATAATTTCTGTGCTTCCAAAGACATAAATAGGAAAATGAATAGGTAAGTTACATGTTGGAAGAATGAATTTTCATAGTCATGCATTGGATAAAGAATTGGCATTAAGAAAACTAATAACTCAAGAAGATGAACAATGTAGGGACCAGCAGTTGGTGTAATGGCTATGTCACTGGACTCCCATGTTGTCAACTGTGGTTCGAGTACCAGACTCGGTTGCTTAAACTCAAACCAGGTGCATGTGCATGCATGCCCAAGATCCCAAGAGGAGAACGGAGGAGAAGTGATTGCAGCATGGCCATTCCCCCTGGGGGGTGATTTCTCGCTTTCTGTCTCTGGTGAGCATGCACACCCTATAGCAAAACTCTCTCTCTCAAAAAAAAGAAGAAGAACAATGTAAACATTAGCAAAAGATTTTAATAAACATAGGCAAAAGTAGATATGAATAACTAAATGGTACTTAAAATGATCAGAATCTTTATTCCTAGGGACATGTATTAAAACCTCAATGAGATATTACAGTTCACGCTCCAATAAGAAAAATGGAAAATACCAAGTGTTCACAAGGATGTGGAAAATCCTTAAAGCTCAAACCATTGCTAATAGGAATGTACAATGGTACAGCTACTGTAGAAGAGTTTGGCAGTCATATTTTAAAAAATAAATGTACCACCTAACCTAGTAACTTTATTTGTAAATGTCTATTCAAGATGCACGTACACAAAATCACATATACAATGTTCATGGAGTATCATTCATAGCTAAAACTGGAAACAATCAGAAGCCCATTACTTATAGAACTGATTAACTAGACGCTCTGTAACTATAAAATGAAATACCATCCAACAATAAAGGGAATATACTACTGATACATGCTCCTACATGCATGGACTTCAAAAATATTACAGTGAGTGAAAGACACCAGATGCGAGATAGTATCTATGTTATTAACCCTTTTACATGACATGATTAAAAAAGCAAATTTAGGGACCAGCAGTTAGCGTAATGGCTATGTCACTGGACTCCCACATAGTCAACCGCGGTTCGCGTCCCGGATCCGGTGGCTTAAACTCACGCTGGGTGCATGTGCGTGCGTGCCCAAGATCCTGAGAGGAGAATGGAGGAGAAGGGATTGCGACGTGGCCATCCCCCCTGGGGGGTGATTTCGCACTTTCTGTCTCTCTGTCTCTCTCTGTCTGCCTGGTGAGTGCATGCACCCTATAGCAAAAACCTCTCCAAAAAAAAAAGAAAAGAAAAATTTATATGAACAATCAAATTTATAAACAGAGATCAGTGGTTGCTGGGATTGAGAGTAAGAATATGTAATATCTAAAAAAGGTATAAAAGAAATTATGGGAGTGATTGAAATTTTGCAAAATTGTATTATGGCAGTGGTTGTGAAATTCTACAAATTTACTAAACATAATAAGACTGTACATTTCTTATATTTTTAAGAGGTTTTTGCTATAGGGCGCGTGCGCTCGCCAGACAGACAGAGACAGACAGAGAGGCAGAAAGCGAGAAATCACCCCCCAGGGGGGATGGCCACGCTGCAATCCCTTCTCCTCCATTCTCCTCTCGGGATCTTGGGCATGCACGCACACGCGCCTGGCGTGAGTTTTAAGCCACCGGGTCCAGGACACGAACTGCGGTCAACTACATGGGAGTCCAGCGACATAGCCATTACACCAACTGCTGGTCCCAAGACTGTACATTTCTAATTGGCAATTGTATTATGTTATACCTCAATAAAGCTGTTAAAATGTATAGAATATCTTTATAGATTTCTAACTTAAAAATAAGATAGACTAAACCAATAATTAAATTATTAAAATTTGAATGAGAGCCATAAGGTGGTATAGTAGCTTAGGCAGTGGATTCTACATGGAGACTTCATGGATCCCAGAGACTTCATGGTTCAAGTCCCAGATGCAGTGGCTTGAAAAGTCATACTCGAGAGTACGTGGGTGCCCAAAATCTCAAGAGGAAAATGGAGGAGGGATTTCAGTGTGGCCATTTCCCCCAGGGATTGTTTTCTCCCTTTCCCTTTCTCTCTCTCTCTCTCTCTGCCTCTCCAGCAAGCACATATATCCTATGCCAAACAGTTTTTAAAAAGAAAACATTAAAAGGGACAGCAGTGAGATGCTGTTAAGGTGCTGGATCCCACATGGCCTACTGTGCAACTTGAGTGCTGGACTTAGCAGCTTAAAAATTATGCTGTGTGTGTGGATACGTGCCCCAACGTCCCAAAGGTGGGAGAAATGGACGAGCAGCGATTGTGGTACGACCACTCCCTAGGGGGGGAGGGTGCTTTCTTTCTCTCTCTGTTGCACTGTTTCTCTCTCTCTCTCTCCATGAGGGCATGTATCTTCTGGCAAATTAAAAAAAAAAAACGCACAATTAAAATGTGAAATTAAATGTAATGTAGAAAAGCCTCTTCATTCTTTCTTGGTGTTAGATTCATATGCAAAATCGGTAGCCTATAAGGCAGTTTACAAAAATCCATCATTCCAAATCTCTGGATTCATCCTTTCACTGTTACAAATCTCCAAGTTTAAATATTCACCCCAACAGAGCTCTGGTTTTTCTAACCATTCTATTATTGCTCATCTAAATTCATGAATGTTAGAGACATTATGCATCATGCTAATAGTCTGCCTAATCGAAGTACTCAATACATATTTCTCAGCAGGCCTGCTAACCAAAGTGCTACATTATTAGAAATGTCAACATGTCTCCATGGGTGGAGACCCAAGGTAAAATTACCACCAGTCAGAGCTTGAATTGCATTCACTACTTTTTGTTAGTGCTGTCTATCTGCTCAGCTGGCCATGGTATCACCCTTAGCCACACAGAAAACTGGGAGTGATAGGTACATCCATTCACAACACACGTACTAACAGAAAGGGCTGGCCCACTTCTGCCACGCTGTGTTGGCAGGTCACTGCTCCGGTATGGTAAGATGCTTCTTACTTTTAAATGGCTATTACAGGGACAATAGTGGCATTTCAGGCTGAAATAGAAGGGGACTGATATTTATTGTGTACATGATAAGCACATGATGTAGGTGTTGGCACATTCATCATTTCCCTTCATCTTAATAACAGCAGTGAGCTCAGTGCTCAAGCTCCCTGTCTATATGTAGAGAAAACGTGATTCAGAGAAGGTCAATGATGGGACTGGTCAGATTGAATCCTCAGTTTTGAGAATATAAATTCATCTACATTTATAAAACCCATAGCTCTCATTATGCCAAGTCCAAGCTACACGACTGGAGGGCTCAGCATCCTCCATGACTGTTCCTTGAAGGTGACTGCCCATCTTGTTATGGGGTCTGTGGTTGGCCACCCTGGAGCCCTTGCCTGCTCACATGAATGCCATCTCAAGTAGACGTCTAAACTCATGGCTTCCTTTCTGCAGCAAAAGAACTTGGCATTCACAGCAAGGACTCAGTTATCTACTAGCTGCAACCATAAGGCAAAAATCGCTTCGGATAATTAAGTGCTTTCCAGTGTAATCATCGTAAAGTGCATAAAAGCAGAGGCACGTGTCATAATACATAAATGGCTTTGACCTGGCCTTCATTTTTCCCACCTCCATTTCCTTTAGAGAATAGTGGAGTACTGCAAGGGAGGGTTTTCTTTCCTCTCTTGACAAAAGACACGTCATGTCCCCATTAAAGAGTCTGCCAGAGTCCACTTAGTGTTGACACATGTTGAATGGATGCCATGAAGCCAGGAAAGGCTAGAGGTTTCCTGGAATGAAAGAAGCCAATTCCATATTTGTTTTTGCTAGAACAAAAGAAAAAACTTAAAATAGCATCCTGTTTTCTTTCCTTTCCCGTGTCTCCTTCATATATATATATATATATTTAACTGTTCTTTGGGCTGCATACATATTCAGTGGGTAAAGACAGATAAAATGAGAATGTCTGTTGGTTTTGTGAGGATTCCCTTCATGCAGCCTATTCTTACGTAGTCTGCAAGGCACAAAACAAGGAGTAGATTTATACAGGGGAGACAGACAGTTATTTTCCCTCCCAGGTAGAACTAACTGCTTGTTAAAGAGCAAATCATTCCTTTCTATTTAGCCAGATTGCTGTCTCTCAATTGCTTACTAAATCATGGAAATTGAACTTTCTTCCTGCAGATACAATTCTTCTTCGCAGTCAATATGTAGTCAATGCATGTTAATACTGTCAAGCTATTCCATCCTCCTCCCTCTCTACCCCAAGTCCCATTAATAACAGCCATAGCAGCAACATTTGACATTTATACAGCCTGAAGGATTCCAAAAAAATTTCTCCAATTACTGTGAGTTGAGTTCTGATGAGCTGCAGCTACTGTTGAGGCAGAAAGAGAAGCAGAAGCAGCAAGTTACAATGAGACATTCTGCCCAAGGGTATGTGCAGAGATGCCCCCTCTTCTAAAAAATTCAAAATGTTCCTCATACGCACACAGAAAAATCATATCTCTTACTTTGAAAACATGGAGACTATATCATTAGATGTTAAATGATGCTGATGAGGCAATTGAAATAAGAATTTGGAAAGGCTAGAGGCATCTACATGAAGCTTTACCACTGGGGTTTCATTCATGAGATGATTATTAACCATCTGATTGGCTTCCAGAATAATTAAAAGCATGGACATCGATCAGGCAACTCAAGACGTCCTGATATTTTAAATGTCCCCATTTTCCCTAGATGCTGTAAAGAGCTGGCTTAGATTTAGTAATACAATGAACTGGGGACTACCCTTTCAATAACTCAAATATTGCTCTATAAACAAAAACAAGAGTTCAAGAAGATGGAAACACCTCTTTTTTTTTGCATGATATTATGTGTGATTACATGGGAGAGAAAGAGAGGGTACGAGAAGAGAAGCATCTTTGACAGGACGCCATGATGCCTTGACTCCCTTTCCCCGCTCTGCAACACCTGAGGATCTTGAGCAGTGTGTGAGGGATCTGAAAACTAATACTCTCTTTAGAAATACTAAAAACTCAGGGCCAGCAAATGGCATAGTAATTACATCATTGAACTCCCACATGGCTGACTATCATTTGAGTCCTGGACCTGGTGGCTTGAAGCTCATGCTAGGCACATGTGCGTGCCCGCCCAGGATCCCAGGAGGACAGTGGACAAGAGAGGATTACAATGTGGCCATCTCCCTGAGGGGTGATTTCTCACTTTTCTTCTCACTGTGTCTGTCTGTTCCCCTCTCTCTCCAGGGAATGCAGAGGTCCAAAGGGAAGAAAAAACTCTCAAAAAAAAAAAAAAAAAAAAAAAAAGAAAATACTCAAAATTCTAGTTTACTAAAATCTATATAGCATCTTTTGATAATTCAGAGACAATCCACTAATTATATAACATGCAATAAAGTATGCAATTGATAGCTCTTGATTCTCAGTATCCTGAAAGCATGAGCTTGCCCCAGCATGGCAGCCCATTTCTGATACAACCCATGGATGTCATGGCCACTGCTATTTGAATAGTTGGCTGAACGTATTTAGTTAGACTTGTTTGCTTCAATGTATTCCAGACTAAGAAATACATTTTATTTTTTATTTTGTATTGCAAGGCAATGAGATGCAATAATTTACATTCCCTAAGGAGGTTGAAGACATTGGCTGCCAAGGAAGTGTCAGGTGCAGAGTTCCCGGATAGGCACTGTCATCCATTACTGCACACATCTGTGAAGAACAGACATGGTCTCTCTGTTACGAGGCAGAAAGACAGAAGAGGATGAAGAAAAGGATGTTCTGGATCCCACAGCAAAGACAAGAATCTTTGCAATCACCATTCTAGAAAACAACTCTGAGGTTGACAGAAACCTAGTCATACCCAAGCCTGGAAAATACAGTCATAACTATGAATTTACATGCCAGTTTTTGTCACGGCCCCCCCAGAGAGAAGAAAGAGGAAATTTTCACAGTAAAAAAGAAAATATTCATCCATAATCTGAAGATGTTATAAATTTGAAATATAAACTATTACAGTTTTTCTTTTTTTAAAATTTTTGGTACAATAAACTATGCATTTGAATGGGTGTGGGTACATATACTTAAGCTTTAAAATATTAATTGTCCCAATTCTGGAAGTCCTGCTTGAGAGGTTTTCACCCATCAAGTGAGTAAAGTAGTACCACACACAGAAGATTAGTAGAGTGAGATATATTCCCCTTGTAGAAGAAGCAAGACCTTTTCCAGAGAAGATGCACTGGTTCTCATCAAACCTAAAGTGCATTCCATTCCTTCTTTACAGTCTTTAAATATTTAGTAGTCCATCAATGTAGAAGATCTATGTAGTCATATTAATGAATAAAACTTCGTAAAAGCAGTATTTATCATGAAAATTGCATATAACAAAAATTGTGCTTGAACCTATATGTTCTTTGTGTGTAAAGACATACACATATTCAAACAAAGAAAATAAGTATATATACACATTCATAAATTCATAATGCAAAATGTTCTTGATCTGACTCTTTGAACTTCACCATTTAAATTCTTTTTCCTCCAGCATAGTGAAAATAGATGAATTTATACTAGGATTGTGTCTCTAAAATGCAAAAGGCGCTCTTAAATATTTTCTTGCTTTATAACAAGAATGTTTTTTAGTTTGTTAGTATCAGGAATATTCCAAAGTCTTCAAGCTAATGAAAAAACTACATTAACATGCTAAAGAAACCGATTATATATTGGGTTGTCAGGAAACTCATGATGCATTTTTACATAGAAAAATACAGAAAAATACCTCATGGCTTTCCCGACAACCTAATATATTTAAACAATGTAGAGTTTTGAACTGTGCTTTAACCTTTGATTTACATTTCCACCTTGATACTGAGATAGAAACATTCAAGTTCTTTAGCATTAAATGGTTTGGATACGAACATTTTTATGCAAGTATACATCGCCATATTTTAACGTCAGACAACTGATGGGGGAAGAAATGCCCTAAAACAGGTTGGCTCTTGTTCTGGCTCTGACACTGCCTTCTTCTAGTCTGGCTCAAGCTGTCTACCCTCTTCAGGGTTTTATTTCCTCATTTGGAAAGTGGATGGTTTGGACTAAACAATTGGTCTTCCAATTGTGCTTTTGGAATATCACTAAGTGTCTGAGGAAGGCGAAGCTCTCATTGTCCTCTCCTCCAAGGCCACCTCCCATTGGAACCACAGAAGACGCAAGTCTAAATATTTACAAATCTACTCACTCGAATAATTATTTCGAGTATTTTTCCCCGGTTAGGTAAGTCATCTTTCGCTCAACATGTATGCTGATTTTTTTTTCCTAGTCTTATTCCAGTTTCTAACTATCATAGTGCACAAACAGCAATCTTGGTTGGAGTTCAAGACTTCCTGCTGTTCATTTTCCTACCTGAAGTCAGGCTCCTGTTTACCTCATAATTGGTTTCTATGGAAATTATATATCATCATGCACAAAAGATCTGACTTCTTCTTTGAGGCAAATTTCTTTTCGACAGGAAATGAAAAGAAGTATAATAAACAAAACATTTTTAGGCATTACTGCCTAGAACGCTGGGAGTAGAAAAAGAAATGACAATATTCTTTGGAAAACTCTTGTAGATCGTCAACTCCTACCACTCCTTAAGCAGTAGGGACGCATACCCGTAGAGCAAGCTGGGATTTTGGATGCTTCCTTATTCTTGCCTCATAAATGGAAAGGTTTGCAGTCCCTGGAACTGGGGAGCAGACACATTCTGGAATGCTTTTGCAGAGCGACATATGGCTACAGAGTTGCTTAGGAATATTAGTAGTTTTTTTGGCAATGCAGTACTCGAAGATTTTTGCTGTGTTTCATTCTTGACTATAACTAAAAGCTCCTCAAATTATTTTATTGGATGATATTTAACTGCAAGTGTTTTAGAATATTTGAATATTATATAACAAATTGAAAGACTATTCTTCTTGCCAAAGGTGCCAAAACTAAAGCCTTTTAAACAATATTGCCCAGATGAAGGTCTGCGCTATAGAAAGAGAATTAAAAACCTTTATCATGGATGCTGCTGTTATTCATTTCGTTAAATCATGAATTATTTTCCATAAATTAAAAAAAAACATGTATTGATGGTGAGTCAAATAACTGTCCACTACTACGTCAAATGCTGTTAAGACAGGTAATCCTCAGGTACAAGACAGCAGTATATGTTAGAAGAAAACATGCAAATAAGGCCTACTTTTAGATGCACTCACGAATTATTATGAAAATGCTGAAAAGGAAATATTTCTGCCTCTTGAAATGTGTGCGGTCAAGTCAAATTTAAAGATTTAAAGAATAACAGTTGAGAAGGGTCTTGAGGAATTATAGGTATTTACGAGCAAAAAAAAAAAAAAAAAACAGCCAAAGAAATTGTATATTTAGGGACCTTGAGGCATAAAAGCAGCCATGAGTGGTGCAGAACTCATGTTAGTGTGACGGCAGCGCTAAGAGGGGACGAGAAGAAATGCTTTTGCTGAAGGGCAAAGGGGATTTTGTATGGAAAGTTAAGTGTAGAAATGTATTCAATAACCAGTGGAATGTGGATGAATACCCTCTAATAAAATAAGGGACTGTGTGTCCAAAAGGTTAAGGGCAGTTTTGCAGCATCCCCCCCAACTTGCCGTCTTTGCTGACACATGTCAAACCCACAGTTTCCCGTGCCCCTGTGCGTGCTGAGACAGCACGCCCAGCAGCCACAGTTCATGGCTGAATCCTGACCGTCTCTGGTGTCTGAAGTTCCACCTATGATGGATTTCCCCACTCCTGAAATGGCTGCAAGTTTTCTTAGAAGAGAAACTGCTCTCACATTGAACCAAGAGTAAGTGTCGGGGACCCTCCGAACGGCAGCCCTCCTGTTCTGTCACAATTATATCTGAGTTCATCAGTTCATAAATGCGGCACTAAAACTGAAGAAAACCTGAATCAAATTGAGGTAAAATAAAAGGGATTTGTGGCAGCCCAGGGACCTGGGGAGGGACCAGGCTTGGCGGGTTTCGGAGTTGTGGGATGTAGGACTCCCTACCCTTCATGTTGGCATCCACCATGGGAGGCTGATGAATCTTGGTTAATGGACTGGCCACCTAAAGCAATTTCATCTATACTTTTTCTTAATTATGTAACTGAGTTCTCATTGGTCTTAAGAATAGGAAATTTTTATGGGGCTGGCAAGTGGCATGGCGGTTAAGGACACTGGACTCTTCCATGGCCAAGCACAGTTTGAGTCCCGGACTTGGAGGCTTGCTCTCTCACTTTCTCTCTCTCTCTCTCTCTCTGTCTGTCTCTCTCTCTGGTCAAATAAAAATAAATAAATAAATAAGTATATAAAGTTAAATAAAATAATTAAAAACAAAACAAAAAAGAATAGGAAATTTTCTTTTCCTAATTATACTAGTCTCTGAACCAATCAATGACAAGGAGAGTAGGTGAAATGATCATGATTGGTAATCATGTATTAACAACAGCAAAATTGTTGCCAAACCAAGTATAATATCCACACTGGACCACCCAGAGACACTTGAAATCATCAATACCCCAGACAGTGTATCCATGTCACGCTGTCAGCAGGCCACTGTCTGGAGGTGAGGTGTCACATGGCAGGCTATGGGGGCAGCAGTGACCATGAAGAGAGGGGCAGGATTCGACAAACATCCAACCAGAACTTTCTATCTAGCGCTTCACTAGGTGCTAAGCAATAAATTCCAAGGAGTAAATGAATATTTGGAATTGTTACAATTGTTTTATGGTAAATGCACGAGAGGTAAAAATGGAACCTCACAAATCCTTAGTAGGAGAAAGAATTCACATATTTATATTATGACCTCATCCCTTAGTAGTCAGGTAGGAACTACAATGTCAAATTAGAGCCACTCAGTGGTCCCCAGACATAACTGGGACAGCTGTCTGCCTACTCCTCCATCCACGGGTCACAGAGGTTCAAGACATTCTTTGTCATGAAAATAAAATAAGTAATTAGACTTAAAATTTTTAATTAATTCATTTCTATTTTTTTTCTATTTTTTCATAGGGCATGTGTGCTCACCAGAAAGAGAAGGAACCAGAGAAAAAGAAAGAAGAAAAGTAGAAATCATCCCCCACGGGGGATAGCCATGACACGACCCCTACTCCACTCTCCTCTTGAGATTTTGGATATGCACACACATACCCAGTGTGGTTTTCAAACTTTCTGGTCTGGAACTCAAACTGCTGAGTCTTGGACTCAAACCACAGACTTGGCCATGTGGAATACAGCACCTTAAGCACCATGCCATCTGCTGGCTCTAAATTTATACTTAAAATATAATTTAACATGAACATTATAATACATGTATATAGCTAAAATGCATAGTTATAAAGTTTGGATTTTATTTTTTTGAAAATATAAATTTAAATTTATAAAATATAAGAAGTGGGGCCAGCAGCTGGCATAGTGGTTACAGTATTGTACTCCCACATAGCTGACCCACAGTTCAAGTCCTGGACCAGGTATCTTGAAACCCAGGCCAGGCACATGTGCGTGTGTGCCCAAAATCTCAAGAGGAGAATGGAAGAGAAGGAACTGCAGCATGACCGCCACCCTGGGCAGGGGGTGATTTCTCACATTCTGGCTCTGTCTTCTCTGTTTCTCCAGTGAGCACATGCACCTTATAGCAAACATCTCTCTCTCTCAAAAAAAGAAAAGAAAACCCAAAAAATATATATAAAGGTAATCCTCTCAAATTGGTGTATAAAGCCTACTTTGGCATGATAACCAAACAAATTTTAAAATACTCTTTATTCTCTCAGACTCTGCTGTGTGCATTGGGGGTGTAACAGTTCTTGTCATAAACAAAAGTAATACAGAAAGATCACACTCTATTAATAAATCCCACAACTAGAATCTCCACGTCCTCAGTGGAATTGGAAGGGCCTGGAGGACCCCGACTACCATCTCTGTTCATGACGAGTGCTACGGCAGCGGGAAGCACGCTGCTGACAGCGAAGGGTGGGTGTGCTGCTGCTTCTGTCTCCTGCCCAATGATTTCTCGATTCTAGCACCACACAGTGAAAAAACAAAAGTTTCTGATTGGATGCATTTATTGTTGTTTTAAGAATTATTTTTTAAACTTTATTTATTTATTTACTTATCTATTTATCTATTTATTTATTTTTATTTGACCAGAGAGGGGCAGAGTGAGAGAGAGGAAGAGAGAGAGGGAAAGTGAGAAAGCAAGCTGCCAGGACTGGGACTCAAACCACGGTTGGCCATGTGGGAGTCCAGCACCCTCAACTACCATGCCACCTACTGGCCAAAACATTTACTATTTTTAAAAAATCCACAAAATACTTTAAATGTTACACTTAAATTTGTCTTAAATACAACTATGGAAATGATTTGGAATGAGAAGGTTATGTTGAGAAGCAACACAACTGGACTTTGAAAACAAAGTAATGATGACTGTCATTATTAATATTAAATAATCTGAATTCACTCATCATAAACATTTTTCAAGGCAGCTTCTTTTGGTTGAAAAATATTCATGGCAACATGTGCACATGAAGGTTTCATAAGAGCATGAAATAGTTTTTATCCTTGCCATATGAACATGTAGAATTAGGCTTCAAAATTCTATTGGCATTTAAAAAATAATTATTTAATTTGATTTATAATAATTATCATTTATCTGATTTTGATACAGAGTATGTGTGCTCACCAAAGAGAGATGGGGTGGGGAGGCGGGGGAAGGTCCAGGACTCGAACTGCCGTTAGCCATGTGGGAGTACAGTGCCTTAACCACCATGTCACCAGCTGATCCCTCTATTGGCTTTTTCATGTCAATTACTGTTGTTTGTACTTCACGTAATGAGATGTGGTTTGAATTCTGTGGATTGTTACAAGGCAGAGTAGAATCTGATTTACTACAAATCAAAAATTCTCTTGCTGGCGGGAACCAGCAGTTAGCATAATGGCTATGTCTCTGGACTCCCACATAGTTGACCGCGGTTCGCGTCCCGGACCCAGTAGCTTAAAACTCACGTCGGCACGTGTGCGTACATGCCCAAGATCCCGAGAGGAGAATGGAGGAGAAGGGATTGCGACGTGACCATCCCCCCTGGGGGGTGATTTCTCGCTTTCTGTCTCTGTCTCTCTCTGTCTGTCTGGCGAGTGCACGCACCCTATAGCAAAAACCTCTCAAAAAAATTCTCTTGCAGGCAACTTCTGACTCTGAATTTTTCTCTGACCTTGCCTGTCTTCTCATATAAATTCTCTGTGAAACATTATTAGCAAAACTAGAATTACTTCCAGATGAGGGGGAAAATACACGTGCTGCACCAGCGCAACCGATGACAATGCTGTGCGAGACACAGATAGCGCACGAAACTTTCTAAGGGCCACCTTTGCTCAGATAAAAAGAAAGAGGAGAAATTAATTCTAATAATATCATCCACTAAAATGAATATACCCAACCTATTACCGTGTCAACATGAAGACCATCAGAGAATGGTGAGATGGTTCGTGTTTCCTACTAGAACTGTGCTCTCTGTGGCATGTCTCTGCCTCATGGCGCATCTCAAACCAGACAGACAGCGTAGTTTCAAGCGATCCGTGGGCACACAGGACCGTTGATTTCCACATCAGAAAAGTCATAACCTATGTCTGTCTTGCGTAGTTCAGAAAGTGTATCAAATGACAATCACCATTTTTCTTCCAAAGAATAGAGAATGTTTAAAATAATGTTTTAAGCAAGATTCAGATCCTGGCATGTAACACATGACTTAAAATAAATATCTGTGTTCTGACTTTTTAGGAATAATGATTAAAATGTGCATGAGTGGTGCGTGTGTGTGTGTGTGTGTGTGCGCGTGTGTAAATACAACTGAGTCATTGGGAGAGTCATGATGCATCTTTGCATAGAAAAACAGAAAAATACATCGCACCTGTCCAGACGACCTTATAGTAATCAAGAAGACGGAGACAGACTTGGGCTGTCCTGTGACAGATGGAAGGAATGACTTTATGCAAATCATTTCATTTCTGTCAGGATAGCTTTGATTTAGTGATCTTCCACATAAGAGCTGATGTAAGTAAACTTTGAGATCACTCTCTACCCTGCAGTCCTTTACTAAAAATGTGCTTATTACACATGCACACACTCAATGTGTGGGTCTGAGTGCATGAGCAGGACACAACCATGCGTTTGTGACACGCTGCTCTACACAGTAATTTCTTTTTTTTTGAGAGGTTTTTGCTATAGGGTGCGTGCACTCGCCAGAAAGACAGAGAGAGACAGAGAGACAGAAAGCGAGAAATTACCCCCCAGGGGGGATGGCCACGCCGCAATCCCTTCTCCTCCATTCTCCTCTTGGGATCTTGGGCATGCACACACACGTGCCCGGTGTGAGTTTAAGCCACCAGGTCCGGGACTTGAACCGAGGCCAACTACATGGGAGTCCAGCGACATAGCCATTACGCTAACTGCTGGTCCCAACGTAGTAATTTATGGATGAAAAATTAATCTGTGACCAAATTATGAATGTCCAAAGCTACGAAATGACTTAGTTACAGGTAATCTAACAAGTAATATGTTTCATATGTTTTTGAAATCCAATATACTTCCTGGAATGGAAAAGAAGGAAGGGGAGCAACAACTGGAATAGTAGAAATTAGGAACATCGCAGGGGCCACTCCTGAGCACCCGTGGGCACCGTCTGTTGTGTGCTGTCATTCGTCACCCACAGCCTGCCTTTGAAGGGAGGGAGTGAGCGACTGCACACCTCTGAGCTGGCTTAACCACACGAACAGGTTCAGTTCAACTTGAAGCTGTGACTCCTGTCCTGTCCTTCGCAGTCCCTGATCACACAAAATGACTAAGCTTCCTGGAAAAAGGAATCCTATGGGGCCAGCAGGGGGCATAGAGATTAGGGTGCTGGACTCCTGCATGGTTGACCATGGTTTGAGTCTTGGATCTGGTGGTCTGAAACTCATGCTGGGCACGTGTTGTATGCGTGCCCAAAATCCCGAGAGGAGAAGGCATTGTGGCGTGGCCATCCCCCCTGGGGGTGATTTCTCGCCTTCTGTCTCTCAGTCTCTCTCTCTCTGTCTGTTTGGCGAGTGCATGCACCCTATAGCAAAAACTTCTCAAAACAAACAAACAAACAAACAAACAAACCTTTGGCCCTTACCATGTCTAAAGCCCTGTCTTGGGTGTTGTGGGTTTTGGGGTTGGACAGAGGATTTACTAATGTCAACACAAACTTGATTTTAATCTATCAGAAAACAAGCTAGATTCTCAATATCTTATCTCTATATTTTAGCATTCAGCTGAAAGTTTCAGACAAAGTAAAATGAAACATGTACCATGCAAGTTATAGATGTCCCAAAGGAATATTTAAGAATATTAGTATTTGAAGACTATATGGTTGTATTTTCAGAAAGCACTAGAAAATTCACAAAATTAAGAAATAACAGAAATATTCATATGTCGATCAGATTAAATCATAAAAATATAAATAGTTGCCCTTTATGTCAGCGAGAAGCATTATAAGTGTGGTGTCAATTTAATTTGTCAGTGTGCTTTATTATTAGATTCGATCTGTTGTTCCCTTTGGTGAAGATATTTTGGGATCTCAAGTTTGTTACACAACAGACTTCATATTCACAGTAATTCGTTTGTAACAAACATTGGTAAGCTTGCCATGACAACTTAATCCCAGTGTTTGTCTGTCCAAAAGAAATATGGTGGGGACAGCAGGTGGTTTAGTGGTTGGGGCACTTAACTACCCATGCCTGACCAAGGTTTGAGTCCCAGACCCAGAGATTTGAAAATAACTCTGGCTCATTTGCGTCCATGCCTAGAACCCCCGGTAGAGAATGCCGGAGAAGAGACTGCGGAGTGGCCATGCCCTCCTCGGTGGTGACTTCTCACTTTCCTTCTCTCTGTCTCTCTCTCTGGCAAGCACACATGCCCTATGGCAAAAAAGAAAAAAATAAATAAAAAGGAAAACGAAGGAAAAAGAAAATGGTGGTTTCCTTTGCTGTTCAGGGGCTTTTCAGCTTCATGTGATTCCACTCATCTATTTCTGGTATTGTTGCCCATGCTTCAGGGGTCTTATTTAAAGTTCCCCTGTGTCTTCCACAAGTAGTTTTATAGTTTGAGGCTTTATGTTTAAATAGTTATTCCATTTTTAGTTGATTTTTTGTTGATGGTGAGAGGCAAGGATCTAGTTTCATTTTTTTTTTTTTCAGGAAGATACCCAATTTTCCCAGCTTCATTTGCTGAAAAGACATGTTTTTCCCCTTCACTGAGTTGTCTTGTGCCCTTTATCAAAATAAGTTGGCTGTATATTTTTTAGTTTATTTCTGGATTTTTTATTCTGTTCCATCAGCCCTTGTGTTTGTTTTTGTGCCAGTATCATGCTGTTTTGATTATTACAGGTTTGTGACACATTTTGGGTAATGAGATGCCTCCAACTTTATTCTTTTTGTACAACAATTAATATGTAAAGAACATTTATGACATGAAAATTTAGAAAGGGATAAAAAAGAGACAATCTAAAAAGAAAACCTTAGTTATCACAAAATAGCGCATTTGGGAACCCGGGGTCACAAGACTAGTTCTTTAATGACTACACAGAATTCTAGTCTCAGACATCCACGTTTGCTTGTCCAGACTGTCCAATCCTTTTTCTTTTTTTTTGGAGAGATTTTTGCTATAGGGCATGTGCACTTGCTGGAGAGACAGGGAGAGGCAGAGAGACAGACAGCGAAAAATCACCTCTCAGAGGAGATGGCCACGCCTCAATCCCTCTCTTCCATTCTCCTCCTGGAATCTTGGGTACACGCACGCATGCACCCGGTGTGAGTTTTAAGCTGCCAGGTCCGGACTGGAATCACAGTGGGCCCTGTGGGGAGTCCAGAGATGTAACCGCTACACCATCTGCTGGCCCCTCAGTCTTCTTCCAAATGCAGGTTCCTTTTACATGAGCATGTAAGAATCCATGTCATCGTGTCTTTGCAGCTGACCCGAAGGACTTCATTTCATTCCCTGCACAGGGCAAAGCTTTAGCTTTGTATGTGAGAGCTGGTTATCTATAGTTTTTAAAGACACGGTTTCACTGCGACACAATCTTCCTTGCGTCAGCTTTCCACGTGGCTGGGCTGCAGGTGCGCACCATTACACCCAGCCTTTAGGGTGGGTCCTCTGTGTGGCCTCAGCCTGCAACGCAGCATCTCCCAGTGCATGCTACTGCAGCTGGACCTAGCTACCTATCGTTATGGTATGAATTATATTTGCCTAAGGCCTCAGTCATTCTGTAGTAACATGTTAGGCACTCATAAAGAGATGTTAAGTACATCAGATATTCAAAATTATTTTATATTACAATAATAAAATACACATGGAAAGAAAGTTACAGAATTGATTCAGTGCACCCTTTGGGAAGCGTTGCAGATTCTTTATTTAAGGTATTGTGGCAAGTTATCCTCTTGAGATCACTTTCTCCTAATAAGATATAAATCCATCTTTGATTTCTGGGAAAACTTAGTTTATAATACAACCCTCAACAAGAAAAAAAGACTGAGCCTCATAGTATTGGTCTTTGAAATTCAGAACAAAATATGAGTCTCAGTTCCAGTGTTTTCTAGCTACATGTCCTAGAGTAAGTTATTTATCTGCTTTTCCTTGTGTTTGAAGTGAATAGAACACCTACCTCATAGGGCAATTGTTAGGATTAAATGAGATAAATAATAGAAAGTTCTCTGAACAGAATAAGAGCTCAGCTATAGCTTGAATGTGCCCTGCTAACAAAAACATATGTTGAGCCACTGCAGTGAATGGATTAAGATGTTGAAAACTTGATCCAATATGGGCCTTTGGGAAGAGATTGGGATTAAAGTCATTAGCGTGGGGACCTCATGACTGAATTCTTGAAGGTTTATCAGAAGAGAAAACACAGGCAGACTTATGGACAGCCATTTGTGCTATGGCTCCTGGACCTTGTATTTCAAACCGTGAGCCAAATAAACCTCTATTTATATAAATCGACCAGGCTCAGGTACCTATGTTAGTAACACAACAGTGGACTAAGACAAACTCCATAAGTGGCCATTATTCTTATTATTACCACATTCACTGATACCACCTTTATCATCAGGCTGAATGTGCAGTTCAAGACCCAGATCTGGCAGCTTGTAAAACATGCAGGGCACATGTGTGTGCATGCCCCCAAATCCCTAGAGGAGAAGGGATTGTGGTGTGGTCATCCCCATGGGGGATGATTTCTCACTTTTCATCTCTCTCTGTCTCTCTCTGCTTGCACCTTGTAACAAAACAAAACAAAGCATAACAAAACAAATAAAATGATCATCTTATTAGATAAAACGATTATAATGCATTTGATAATCATAGTACATTTGATAATTATAGTACATTTATTAATAGTTCATTGATACAATTTGTCATGGCACTTAGAAATTTATTTCTTTTGTGAGACTTGGTCCTCTGTCTAGGCAGGTGTGATGTGAAATTTGATAACCTCTTTCTTGCTAATTTCAAAGACTTTTCAGTTTCTAAAGTTTCATCCCAAAGCTATTAAAATCAATCTTTGCTATATTAAATAAAAACCTTTATTCATAGTGTTTGGAAAATGCATATGCTTATTTAGAGTGACTATTAGCAGCATTTTATATTTAGTAGAAATCATGCTGTGAGTCTTCCTTCCACAGATACAGTAATAACTGTATTTATTAGTAAGGGAAGGATAATAGTCAGACATGCAGAAATAGTTTCTATTTGAGAGCTAAATAAGTTAGCATATTATGAAGATGATAGAAACTACTATCATTCTAAAATGTATGAAGGGAAGATGGCCAATGACTTAAATGTAAACACACACTCAGATGTACAAAGCTGTTCATTTGCTGTTTGGAAATGAATAATATGTTGTAGACTTCTAAACAGGAAAGAACAATACTATTTAAAAATGAGGCATTTAATTAAATACATCCTCTAGTGCCCAAATCACCCTGAACACTAACTCTTTTGGGGCTTTTATTATGAGAAGGATACTATAGTAGTAGATAGAATTGCTGGTCCTTTTTAATACCATATTTCTTAGGGCTTCAGGTGAACTGGAATCTCTGTTTTAGAGTTCTAAGATGGGATTTAGAGAGAGGAGCCTTTCCACGTGTTTTTATTTTTTTGTTTGCTAAGCGGTTTTCAGATGGCTTTGGCTAATTGAAACAACTGTTGAAAATTTACTTGGCATTTTTAATTCTTTTTCAATATTTTCAACCCCAATGAAAATGTTTTGTTTCTCAGAATATTTCCTTCTGGGATCTGGCCACTCAGCTCATGAAAAATGTACATTCAGAATTTCATCTGATTATCCATCCATCCAAGCAGTTACCACCTGGAACCTGGTGATACAAGCATTCTCAGTGTTCCTAGTTTCCCCTTACGTAAACCAGACTGGTAACAAACATCGGTCACTTTCTGTAGATGTGCTATGTACATGAAGTTGCCGTATTAGTCCCGAAGTTCGTTTATTTATTTGTTTATATAAAATGGATACATAATTGGATATGTGGGAGTAGCACTAACTCTCTCTCTCTCTCTCTCTCTCACACACACACACACTTTTCATGCCAAACTATAGACTTCAGAAAAACTGAAAGACTAGTTCAGTGAAAACTCCAAGAAGTTACTAATGGTTATTAACCCTCTATTGTAATCAGTACGTAAGAATAAATGTCTCTTCTTTAATCTAACCAAGAAATTTTACCTACTTGCTAATCAGAAGTAATTCTATCATCCTTCAAGAAGGTAAGGGGGGAATAGAAGTGAACATGCATTGTAATTAGTCTAATTGAGTTAACCATTGCACCAAAAAATTATATTCTCTTGAAAGGGCAAACGGGTAGTTGAAGCCATCAATTTTGTTTTATGTCCATGTAATACAGCCTTTCCACCTTTTTCTCTGTTTTGCCTGTTGTTTATTCCAGTGCAACAGTACCTCAACATTTTGCCATATTTTTCAAGCACCATTTGCCAAAGTTTCTCTATTGTGTGTCCAGCTTCCAGATAGAAGATCATATTCCCTATAGCCATTCATCACCTATTTCTGAACTCTCTGAGCCTAAAGTTAAGATGCTTATTTAAGATGAAGTGAACCAGCCAAGAGGCAGAAAGCAATTGAATTTCCAAAGGAAGTATTCATTATTCTTGACTCTCCTGTGGCTCTTAGGTGTCTGGAGATGGAAAAGATCTTTGTTGTTAACTGATCTCCAAAACTGTCAAGTGCGGGGACCAGCAGATGACATAATGGTTACTTTGCTGGATTCCCACATAGTTGATTGCTGTTTGAGTCCCAGACCTGGTGGCTTAAAACTCACAACAGCACGTGCATGCTCGTGTGTGTGTGTGCCCAAAATCCTGAGCGGAGAATGGAGGAGAAGGGATTAAGGTGTGGCCATCCCTCTGGGGGGTGATTTCTTGCTTTCTCTCCTTCCGTGTCTCTCTGGTGAGCACATGCACCCTATAGAAAAAATGTCTCTTAAAAAAAATGTCAAATACTAGAACACTGAATTACAGTTACTGTCTTCCAAGGTGAGGTAAGAGAAGAATGGTCATATACTACTGAAAAAGAAGAAATCTATTTACGACATTGATTCTCTGATCCTATAAAAATAACGTCAGTTCCGAATCACAAAGTTTGGAAGATCTTGAAAAATCCTGGCTGGTTCTGATGTAATTGATGGACTGGTAGAGAAATATTTGATGATACCCTAAAACAAATATGCAATGATTCATTTTTCTTTCTCAGAATGATAGTCCCCATTTCAATCAATGGAAATGTTATTCTTTCAAGGAGCCGAGGCAAAACAATCAGCACCACAAAAACACTTTCTTCCCTTATTTTACATCTCACGTCAAGTCCACCAGTAAGTCATGTCAAATTTATAGTCAAAGCATATTGAGAGGCATATTGAAATCTAATTTAATATTGATTTTGAAATATTCAAAATGAATGAATATTAAGGATAAAGATAGCTAAAGAAATATAAAATCATTAAAACTTACTGTTCAGTAAGGATATTTAATACAAAGCACTGGTATCCACAAACCGTAATTTGGCATTTTTTTGTAAGAGGCATAAATAAGCAAAAATGATTATAAGAGAAATTTAAAAAACGCTATGAAAACTTATATAGAAACAAAATTGAATTTCTGAAAAGTGTCAAAAACCTAAGATGTATGTACATGTATCACTTCTATCAACTAGTTGAAATAAAGCAAGGGTCCATAACCCCGCAAGATAAAACTCTAGGGGCAGCGTTACAATGAATTAAGGCAGCACGTTCTCCACTAAAAGCAACACGAACTTCAACATGCATCAGAAGTTGAACCTATGATACTGTATCTCCACTTTGAATCAGGACATCTGCCAAACAACCATCTCACTGTTATTTCTTCATTTTACTACTATTTTATTGAGCAATCTCCAACATTTTTTCCGTGAACTACGAAACTCATTTAACAGTGCTCTGACAAATCAGCATTGAAAGAAATAGAATATAAAAGGCAGATTTTAGAGCTGTGCCTAATAAATTTTTGCAATAAATGAAATAGTTGGGGAGCCAAACAACATAAAAATTGCAAATAATTTTGCGTTGAAAAGAGTAAACATTAGAGGTAAGGCTGATCCATTTACCATCTGGTGATATAACACTGTTCCAGTCTCCTTGAACTGGTAAATAAATTTGGATCAGTTGTCATTTCTCTTTCTAATCAAGTAAAATTTCTGTCCTTTTGAGCTATCCAAGTTTGATATTCAGGAAAAAGGGATTTAGAAAGTTTTAGGAAAGAATTCACTCTCAAGTTCCAAGGCCTTATAAATAAACACCAAAGAAAGAGAAGAAAAATAAATGAATTACGTCTTGTTGACATTTTTTTCCTTTTTTTTTTTTTTTTTGAGAAGTTTTTGCTATTGGGTGTGTGTGTGCTCACCAGAGACAGAGAGACAGAAAGCGAGAAGTCATCCCTCAGGAAGAATGGCCATGCCGTAATCCCTTCTCCTCCATTCTCTTCTTGGGGTCTTGGGCATGCATGCACACGCACCCGGCGTGAGTTTAAACCACTGGGCCCAGGATTTGAACTGCAGTCTTCTACATGGGAGTCCAGCCACATAGACATTACTCCAACTGCTGATCTCTCTTTTTCTCAATTGCTGGATGGCATCTGTGCTTATCGGAGGGAAACAGAGAGAGGGAGATAGCACTCCTCGCCAGGGTGTGGCCATGGGCATTCCCTTCTGCATTCTGTTGGGGTCCTGGGTGTGCACCTGGCATGTTTTCAAGGTACCAAGACCAGGATTTGAGTTTTGTATGGTATGCAAATTCCTCAGCTATGAGGCCAAGTTCTTAGTATCAGCGATTTTGTGTAACACTACACGCTCTGGGAACCAAGTGGACTTCTTCATTTATTTGCCATTTTTCAATGAAATTCTATCTTTTTTTGAAAGATTTTTGCTACAGGGCATGTGTGCTCACCAGAGAGACAGAGAGAGACAGAATGAGAAATCATCCCCCAGGTGGGGGTGACCAAGCCACAATCCCTTTTCCTCCATTTTCCTCTCAGGATTTTGGGCACCCAGGTGCACGCTCCCAGTGTGAGCTTAAGACATTGGATCCAGGGCTCAAATTGCAGTCGACTATGTAGGAGTCCAGCGACATAACCATTACGCCCTCTGGTGGTCCCAACATTCTACTTTTAATTAATACAATGAAGAGACAGTAACATTCTCACCTTCACAATAATGAACATTTCATTAATGAGTATGGAACTCATTTGAATTTAGAAAATTAAATGAACAATATTAATAATCAACATGGCTTTACTTTTTTAGGATGATTTAATCTTATTTATTATTATCATTATTTTAATTAGCTATAGGATATGTACACTGACCTGGGAGAGAGAAAGTGAGAAAGCCAGCTGACAGGTTCAGGACTTGAACCACAGATGGCCATGTGGGAGTCCAGCACCTTAACTACTATGCACCTGCTGCTCCCCCATCTTGGTTTTCAAATAAACATTCATTGCATCTACATCACCTTATAATTTTAAACATCCCTGCCTGCCATAATTTTAGAAGTCCTTCAGGTGAATTTTGAATGAAGTTTGGCTAACTGAAATGAAGGAAGCAGAGTTAATCTTATCACGAAGTCAACGTCTGTATAATTCATTGCTAAGACTCAGGGTTCAGGGTTCACCTCACACCACTTCGTAGCCTCAGTCCTTGTCTTTGTGTGTGAGACTTTCCTCACGTCTTCTCACGGTGTGTCTCAGGGGCGGAATGTTTGTGCCTTGCCCCAGATTCGCAGGGATTAGGCACTGAAGAAAATAACTCAAGGCGTGAAGCTGGGGCCCTGATCCACTGTGGCTGAGGTCTTCATAGAGTGACACCAGAGAGCTCCCATTCCTCTCAGCTCACAGGCACAGGAAGGCCACGTGAGACGTCCAGAAGGCAGCCATCTGCCAGCCAGGAAGCGAGCCTTCACCAGAAACCGAATCTGCTGGCACCGTCGCGATGGACTTCCAGCCTCCACGGCGCTGAGAACGAATGCTGTTTCTGCCACCCAGATTGTGGTATTTTCTCATGGCAGGCCTCGCAGGATAATACAGTCTGGGAGGCAACAAAAACACTGGAGATAATTAAGTTCTCAGAAAACAGGTTTTTCTCTTTCAGTTGAAGCCAACCAAGCAAGACTGCTCAGTGGAGGACACAGACCGAGGAAACTCTGATGGGGCCTAGGAGAGGAAGGGGCTGACAGTTCACTCCGTCGTCCTGCGGCTCAGGTTGGCCTTCCCTTCATGCTTTATGGTGTCCCACCAAATCGCCTTCTCTTAAGCCACGTGTCTGCTCTGACTCTATTTGCACACACAAGGGTACTTTATAAAATGTCATGGAAAAGTGGAATTAAAGGTGACTTCATTTTGGTGCAAACATTTATGAAATCCATGTATCCTTTTTTCCATGAACATTTTGGCTGGCGGCTTGGTGAGTGGCCCTTAGGTCTCTTTCACTGTGCACACGGGATACATTGTTACCCCCTCCTTGTACTTCCCGGTGTAAGGCTGTTACGTGGTTGGCCTACAGTGCATGGTGGGATTACGTCGTTATCAATGATTCCTCTGCTGAAGAACTGACATTGGAAATCAGGCGTCAGATTTCAGCCAGGAACACTACCACTCTGCTCAAGGCAGCTGGGCCTATCCACCGTTGACTCCTGCATCTCAATGTGGTGCCTTCAGGATCCAGTACCACTCATTGCTTTTTCATATTATTTATTTAATTTAATTTATTTATTAGTATTATTTTAATTTGCCACAGGGCACATGCACTCACCAGAGAGTGAGAAAGAGAAAGTGAAGAAGCATACCACCAGGTCCGGGACTTGAACCATGGTCGACCAGGTGGGAGTCCAGCACCTTAATCACCATGCCAGCTGCTGGCCTCCCAGAATATCCTTGTAGACAACAGTTAGGTCCTGTGAACTGCAGTTCTAGCCCACTGAGTTGTTTGAATCAATTTTTTTTTTAAACTTGTTAATTTATCTTGTCTTTTGACAACAGCAGTGCAGGTATTTGTGACACGCAGCACGATGTCGTGAGAAGTGCACACGGTGTGCAGTGGCTATGTCAAGCAGGCTCATGTGCATTCTCTCACATACCCTTTCTCTTTTTTCTTTGGGGTCAGAACAATTGCAATCTATTTTAGCAATTTTTAAGAATACAAGACATTGTTATTAATTATAGTTACCATGTTATGTGTGATTTCTCTGAGCCACCCATTAATTATCTCCAAAGTGGGGTCATAATGTGACTTTACAACCTTTCATGGTGAAAGTTTAGATTGCTAAAAGTTAAGTAAGATGGGGCCAGCAGGTGGCGTGTGGTGGTGAAGGCTCTGCAATTCTCACATGGCTGACCATGGTATGGGTCCGTACCTAGTGGCTTGCTTTCTCTCTCTCTCTGTCTCTCTTTCTCTCTCTCTCTCTTTGGCAAAAAATGGCATGAAAAATTATTTTTTTCATGCGAAAAAAATAATAAATAAATAATTTTAAAAAGGTAAGAAAGATAACAACAACATTAATCTGTCTAGCCATTGTTGTTGGCATAAAATGCAATAAATATGATTTTTCTCAGGTTCCTTGTTTGGTTTTCATGGTGTATTTTAACATTTTAGGACTTAGATCTGATCTACGTATGTAGAAGACTATGAAGGATAAGGGAAACCACTTGAGTTAAAAGGAGTAAAAATAACTCATCAGGAAAAAAGGAAAGGGTAGAAATCTCAAGCAGTCAGCCCCGAGCACATCAGAGGACAGAGTGGTTACGGGATACGCCGGGTGCACATTCCGAGGACCACCTTTCACCCGCCATCTTCAGGCAGAAAGAGCAAAGTCAGGACTGAGACTTTCAATACCAACTGAAAGCCATGTAGGTCGGGGTGCATTGGGAACATTTTAAAAAAGCATGTTACCTCTATTTCTATTTTGAATAGTTCAAGGACTACCTGCAGATCTTTTTAAGAACAAAGTAAAAGTTCGAGATAATGGATATACTAATTACTCTGATGTGATCATTACGTTTTCGATTGATGTACTGAAACATCAACCATAACCCATAAATATGTACAAATAGTAAGTGTTAATTAAAAATAAAATAATAGGACTACACCAGTAAGTAGTGCAGTGGGTAAGTCCTGAGCATAGAAAGCTGGATCCAATGTGGTTTTGAATCCTGGCCCTGGAGACTTGAAAATATACCGGGCCTATGTGTGTATGGAAAGAAAATCCTGACAGGAGGGAGACATGGAGGAGGAGGGATGGCGGCGTGAGCGCTCCCCATCGCGAGATGCTTTCTCTAGCCAGTTCTCTTCTTTGGCAAATAAGCATGCCTACTAGCAAATCAAACAAGAAAACATATAGGTGTCTTAAATATAATGACTTTCGACAAGAAGCTGGCGTGCTCTAACACATGGACTAGGCCGACACAATGCGTGCCTTATGTTGATCAGGGAGAGAGGTTAGCGGTTCATTCGAAGGCCCATTTCATACCCTGCGTGGTGCTGTCATAGACTACAGTCTGTTTTTGCCTTTCTCTTAAAGCAGTATCCTGAAATTTAAATCACACCAATACAGTTAGCTTTACCTTTTTTTTAGAGAGACAGATTTTGCTAGAAAGCACATGTACTCACCAGAGACACACAGAGAGAAAGACAGAGAAAGAGAAAGCGAGAAACCACCCCTCAGGAGGATGGCCACATGCAATCGCTTCTCTATTCTCCTCTCAAGATCTTAGGCACGCATGCACACATGCCTGGCTTGAGTTTCAAGCTGCCTGGTCTGGGACTTGAACTCTGGTCAGCCATTTGGGAGTCCAGAGCTTTAACCACTACTCCACCTGCTGGTCCCAGTTAGCTTTATCTTAAACACATCCCCATGATAGTTTTACAGCTCATTCAGTAGCTGGTTGTACTGTTCAGTCCTATTTAAAGGAAAAAGTGATTTGGGATGCTTACATATACTTATTTTTCCTCAGCCACTTAAAGACACACACACACACACACACACACACACACACACACCTGATCATGACTTATCGGTGGCTGCTTGGAAGGGCTGCACTGAGGAGGATCCTAAGGCTACATCTGTATTCCGAGGGCAAGAGGGCTGAAATAGATTAATCATGTCTGACCCGGGCAGGTAAGGGGATATCAGCTGCCTGTGTCAAGTTGTTGCCATTTTTGCCATTCACAGATTGAGTAATTACTTCATCCTTTGACTTCAACTGTAGAGAAAACAAGCCTTCGTTCTTTCCCCATTTTCCTCCCCTAAGGGATAACTGTCATTCGGGTGTATCCAGAAAGTTCCAAAGGTCAGTGATTTGGGATGCTTACATATACTTATTTTTCCTCAGCCACTTAAAGACACACACACACACACACACACACACACCTGATCATGACTTATCGGTGGCTGCTTGGAAGGGCTGCACTGAGGAGGATCCTAAGGCTACATCTGTATTCCGAGGGCAAGAGTGCTGAAATAGATTAATCATGTCTGACCCGGGCAGGTAAGGGGATATCAGCTGCCTGTGTCAAGTTGTTGCCATTTTTGCCATTCACAGATTGAGTAATTACTTCATCCTTTGACTTCAACTGTAGAGAAAACAAGCCTTCGTTCTTTCCCCATTTTCCTCCCCTAAGGGATAACTGTCATTCGGGTGTATCCAGAAAGTTCCAAAGGTCAAAAACAGAAGACAAATGCAAGAATCCTGTAGATTGTCTACCGACCTGTTTTAGATTATGCATATCCATGGGGTCATTAAGGAATCAGGCAGCAGACATCATTCAAAACTCAGGCAGACTTTGGCGATTAAGTCAACTTTGTCCTCTTCACAAAAACCAGAGGACTGCGCAGGGTGGGTTACGGCATGCAGGAGAGGAAAGGGACTTTAGAGCACAGAACTGCATCAGCTATGGCGGGTAGAAAACGTAAGGACCGCACATCAGCCAGGTTGGGGAGATGTGAGCTAGATCACAGCAGGGTGGGCTGAAGACGGAGGCCGGAGGATGTGAGAGAAACACCTCATTGATGGGACTGTCCTACAAAGGTCTGGTTAGTTCATTGCATGCCTAAATCACCAGCTAACGTTACCCAGGAGAAGAAGACCAAGACCATCACCACTGACACAGAACGAGTCATGGTGGTTTTGTGCAGGAACAGGATATGGTTTTCTGTTGTTGCTGACTGGGCTGATGCTCAGCGCTGTGCTATATTCCTCACTCAGCACGACCAATCGCCTGACTCGTCTCCAAAACACCTTGTCCCCGACCAGCAGACCGCATAATGGTTACATGGCTGGACTCCCACATGGCCAACCCGGTTGGAATCCCAAACCTGGCAGCTTGAAACTCACACCAGGTGTGTGTGTATGCGTGCATGCCCAGAATCCTGGGAGGAGAATGGAGGAGGAGAAGGGATTGCGGCATGGCCATCCCCTTCGGGGGTGATTTCATGCTTTCTCTCTCTCTCTGTCTCTCCAGTGAGCACATGCACACTATAGCAAACAACCAAAATCACCGAACTATTACTTTGACACCTTTATTCAGGTGAAGGGGTGGCACTCACTAAGCTAACAGGGACGTTTATATCAAGACATATTTCTGTACATATTGTCGAATTTTAGTTGTATGTGTACTTTGTATGTTTTTGTCTTCTTTCCTATGTGGAGTAAAAGCCACACACACCCACACACACACAATAAAAACAAAATCCCCACTATGTCCCACGTCTATATTCTCTACTTTTCAATCTATGCCTCTTGGAACCAGTCTGTTCAAGGAACAGAAAAATGTGCCTCAGCCTCCCAGGCAGTGTGAGCCTCCAACTTGCCATCAATGTTTGGTTGAAGAGCAGTCAGGTGTGACGCCTGTTATTTTTCATTTCTGCATCTAAGAGGCACGAGCACTTTGCTGTCACTGCCCTCAGTTAACTCCGGTTCCTGACAAAGCAAGGCTGTGGGATAGAGTCTCGCAGGAGTGGAGGAGTCCCCACCACTCCAGGTTGTTCAAATGCTTTGACAAACATCCCAAACCCCTGGGGCGGGTGACCGGCTGCACAGGTTTATGAGAGAAAGCCGGTGTAGACCAGAGCGTCAGCTTCTTAATCTCAAACTGAGATTCACTACTGATCTGCTAGATGACGAAGCTCCTGTGTGCATTTCGCTCAGGTCTACAGTGGGTCTTAAATCATGTTTTGTTTTTTAGAGGTTTTTGCTATAGGGCACATGCACTCACCAGACAGAGACAGAGAGACAGAAAGCCAGAAATCACCCCCCCCCAGGGGGGATGGCTACACCGTAATCCCTTCTCTTCCATTTTCCTCTCGGGATCCTAGATCCTGGGCACACACACACACACCTTGGCGTGAGTTTTAAGCCACCGGGTCTGGGACTCGAACCGCAGTCAACTACATGGGAGTCCCATGTGACATAGCCATTACGCTAACTGCTGGTCCCAATTCATGTGGTTCTTAATGGATAACTGCATGTAGGAAACCTAATGGGTAACTGCGCTTATATGAAGTATCATGGGTAACTGTACTCATATGAATGATCATGAATAACTGTGTGTATGAAATATACCCGTCTTTATTTCTACTACACTTATCTATGGGCTTTTTAGATAGAATTAGTCAAAGTAATCTTATCATTCGATGTCTATTGTTGTTTTAGAGATTTTTACTGTCGGGTGCATGTGTTCACCAGAGAGACAGAGAGATAGACAGTGAGAAATCAGCCTCGAGGGGGAATGGCCACACCGCAATCCCATCTCCTCCATTCTCCTCTTGGGATTTTGGGCTCGTCTGCAAATGCACCTGGTGTGAGTTTTAAACTGTTGGACCTGGGACTAGAAATGTGGTCGACTATGTGGGAGTCCAGCAATGTAATCATTATGCCATTTGCTCGTCACTCAATGCCTATTTTATTAATTTTTTCCAAGTGCAGCTTTGTTGCCGAATTTGGCAAATCTATATAATATTATACATTTTAAATGTATCTATCTGTACCTATAGGGGCCAACATGAAAGAATAGCAGTTAGCACTGTTCAGATGAAGCTGGATCTCACACAGGGGATCAGGGTTCTAGTCCTGGCCCCACTGGCTTGAAAAGCATTCCAGGTGCCACGTGGTCCCAGGTTTCTGACAGGATGGGGGACTGGAGGAAAAAGGACTGCAACCGGCCCAGGCCCCCTTGTGTGCAACTTTTCCCCTCTCTCACCCTCTCTTTACTCCTCTTTCTCCGACACTAAAATACACAAATTATTTAAACACAAAAACAAATGTATTTGTATGACCCAACATACATCTCACTAATGAAAAATCTAATCAACTAGAGAATCAGGTTATGTATTTTTTGAAGTTTTAAATTGCATGGATATAACTCTTCGGCCTTTATTTGTCCTGATTGTAATTACTCCAGGTCCTTCTTAAATCTGAAAGTAAACACTGAGAAAACTGAATGCAAAAGAGACACATTCTAGACACCTATTTAAAAATGAATGCTTTTCCTGTTGATTCACTCACTAAAGTTAATGTTGTAATTGCAGCTGGGGAGTTCATCTGTTTAAATAGCGGATCCTTTCCTCTCTGTTCGAAATGACTGTCAGAGTGAAACTCGTCATCCAAGATATCTGGAAACAAAGACCCTCGTCAGTGCCCTCCAACTCTGTTGTGAAAAGAAGCATTTCTCCCCTGCCTTGTACTCAGGTTGCAAAAAAAAGACTAGTGCCAAATGAATGATCAAATACCTAAACGGTTTCACATCTCCATTCTGGCGAATTTAGTAACTGCATTTGATCTCCCCACTGAGATGTTTGCACTGCAATGAAAAAAAAAAACAATGAAATGCTTCCTCATTAGGTCTATTATTCAACCCCTCCCCTCCCCCCCCTTCCCTACCTTTAAAATAGTAGCTGAAAGGGCATGGAGAAGAGCCCAATTTTGTTTGGCATTTTAACATCGTTTTAATCCCCTTCCATCCATACGCGGTGTGTGTGGAGGCTTGGCCCTAACTACACTGGGTCTTCATGGAGCCTTTTGGGATGTGTTCTTGGATTCCTTCACCCCACTAAAGGAACGCATGACAAGGAAGTGAAATTTAAAATCTCCGTGCGATGCTAAGTAACCCAGCCCATGGGTTGCGGGTTGGCATGGAGTGTCGCCATGGAGAACGGTGTCAGCCTGTATGCTTCTCAAAGGGCATTTGTTCTACAACCAGCTGCCTAGGTTTGAGATTGGAGCTCTAAGCTGTTAGTGACCACCCTGTGCATATTGTGTTTTCCTGCTTTGAGGGGGGAACTTTTGGAGTTCATCTGTCTTAAAAAGAAAAACGAACAAACGCAAGTTATAGACACAGAATTTAAATTGTTGACAGGAACTCTAGCTTGACTCCCCTTTCATCAAGGCAAATAATCAGAGAGAGGATAAACTTACTTATTTTGCTGGTTTCATGATGTCATGTTGGTATAGTACACTGTATATCATAATATTTTTATTTTATATTGTTGCTTATTTATTCCTTATGTTCTTTCCTTAAGTGGATGAAAATATAGTAACAAATTTTTTTTTAATCTTTTTCTTCTCTTCTCCAAAATACTCTAGTTACATAAATATAATGTTCATATCTCCACTTCAAAATGAAACAGCAATTCTAAACTATCTGGGAGTCATCTATACCAGAATGGTACGACTTCGGTTTAAAGGGAACTTCATAAAGTGGGTAGGGTGTGAATTCTTAAAATTCTATGAAAATGAAAGCAGTCTAGAAAGCGATCTGTTTCTGGAACAGTTTGGATACACAGCTGCACACACACACACACACACACATGCATGCACACACACATACACACACACACACACACACGGGTTTTATGTAGAATTGGTCCTTAACTAGCTACAGGTCTGTGGTCTGTGTCAGAACCTCACCCGCAGTTTCAGACTGATCACCCACAATGCTGTGCGAGTGCAGGGGTGTGTTACAAACAACAGTGTTTGTACTCATTTTCTTCTGTGCTTCTGGAGTTGGCATGGATTCTTTAATATGTTTGTGTATTCTATTTAATTTTTAATTAAATTAATTAATTAATATTTTGAAAGAGAATTTTGCTATAGGGTGCTTGCACTTGTTAGAGAGACAGAGAAAGAGAGAGAGAGAGAGACAGAAACTGAAAAATCACCCCCAGGGGGGATGGCCACATAGCAATCCTTTCTCCTCCATTCTCCTCTTGGGATTTTGGGCACACACATGCATCCAGTGTGAGTTTTAAGCCGCCAGGCCTGGTACTCGAACCCTGGTTGGCTATGTTAGAGTCCAGCAAAGTAACCATTATGCCATCTGCTGGTCCTGTATTTAGATATTTGGGTATTTCCTTTCTGTAGGAGGCTCTTCCCCTCTCTGTCTTGGTTAGACCCATGTCTCCTTAACAGAATTAAAATGCATGAGATGGAGTATTCTTGGCCCTGGTATTTCAGAAGCAGCATGGTTTTTGTGTTTGCTTCTGGGAGTAAATAAAATGAACCACAGACAATCTTTCCTAATTGCTTGGGATATTTCAGATGAAGTGGTTTCATCCCGTGAAGTTCAGGGTGGTTTGTGATGAAGGCACACTTGTCTCCCCTGAGCACAGAGACGAGGGCTGAGAACTGCTGTCCCACTGCCCAGGGCTGAGAGCCACATTCCAGTGCCTCATTTGTCCCAGAGAGACAGGGCGTTTCCTGGGGGACTGAAGATGAAGCTGTACATCAGATGATAACTGAGGTGCCGACCACCACCACCACACACCCGTGTTAGCGGAGTCTGACTAAACAGCCAAGCTAAACTGCTTACCCACAGGTGAGCCTGACGCGCAGGGCCGGAGGAGTGATTCCAGGCACTGAGAGCTTACACTCAGGTGTTTCACAACTCAGGTACGCCACCAACTTCCTCCGTTTGTTCAAATGTTAGGACACCTGTCCTGCCATGTGACGACACCCTGTAATTAGTATTACCCGTTGGGAACAACACATTTTTATGTGAGTGCAGGTTCTAGTTGCATGCCGAAGGCAAGACAACCTAAAATACGATGACCCATACTTCTGAAATACACGTAGCTAACTCTTCTCCGATCAGCTAATGCCGACAAATGCATCTTAGCAGGGATGAAAAAACCTGAAGTTGCACTTCTCAGTGTGCCAGCTACTAGGTAGAGGAGCCTACATCCACTTAAACAGGTTAAAATCAGATAAAATTAAAAATTCAGTTTCTTTCTTCTTTTTAAGAGATTTTTTGCAATAGGGCACATGCGCTTGCCAGAAACAGAAAGCGAGAGATCACCCCTCCCCAGGGGCATGACCATGTAGCAATGCCTTCTCCTCCATTCCCCTCTTGGGATTTTGGGCACGTACGCACACATGCCTGGTGTGGGGCTTAAGCCACCAGGTCCAGGACTTGAACTGAGGTCAACTACATGGGGATCCAGCAACGTAACTGCTCCTGGTCCCAAAGTTCAGTTCTCAACAACACCAGTTACAGTTCAGCGGCTCCAGAGTCACATGTGGCCAGTAGGTACACATTAGATGGTGCAAATTAAACATCTGCATGCTTGCCGAAAGTTCAATGGACACAGCTGGGTAACGCATGTGCTGCTGGAGGAGACATCATACATGAGAGGTGTTCTTGAAAACAAGAGCAAGTGGGCCAGCAGGTGGTGTCGTGATTACAACGCTGGGCTCTCACATGGCTGATTACGGATTGAGTCCCAGATCTGGTGATGAAAATCATGCCACATACATGTGCATGCATGCCCAAGATCTAAAGAGTAGAATCGAGGAGGAGGGATTGTGATGTGGCCATCCCCTTGTAAATGGAGTTAATTCCTCACATTCCCTCTTGCTGTCTCTCTCCTGCGAGCTCACATGCCCTATGGCTAAATCAATCAATAAATAAATATTAAGAAAGAAAATATGAGCAATTAAGAGCTTTTTTTTTTCTTTTAGAGTTAATACAATTTTGTCTTAACTCATTACATAATTGTGTTTTATTTCCCAGTATCAATAACATAAAGAGGTGGCGACTAGGCATATATTCTGTATCCAGGGTTGTACTTTAATGGATCAAGCCCAGAGCTTTCCTAGTGCAAAGCTTTTGCCAACAAATCATGGCTCTAGGACAAGGATCGTGTCACCAAGCATGCTAAATAGTTTGGATCCATTTCCAGTGAGAAAGCTCTTGCCACATGGATGGAAAGCGGCCTATCTCTTAAATTCTTCAAGTAGTAGGGCAAGATGCCTGCGAATCATTAATCCCTCTGAGCCAGTAGCTCCATTCTTCATAATTTATTTAAATGGAACAAAAGCAGCCAACCAGATTCCAAAAGAGACGACTTCCTGCAGTAACATAGCAAACCAGCATTAGCAGCAAGCCGGTTAGTAATTTGGGGAGTAATTCAAAGGTGGAGAGAGCAGGGTGGGCTGAGAGTGTAGACCCCAGAACCTGAAAGGATAGCTTCAAGTCACAGCTCCGCCACGGAGTAGCTCCGAGGCTGAGGTCAGCTTGGGTATGCTTTCTAGAGTAGGCTCCCTGACCCCAGCCTGGAGAGAAGGTGGTGATGACTCCTAGAGCTGATGGAATCACGAAACGACATCGGTGACTGAAAAGCTCCTAAGTGTTGTATTATTTATCTAGCATGGAGTAGAAACTCAAGAAATATTAGTTACTTTATTGTTTTGTGAATATTTAGTAAAATTATCCTCATGCACAGATGTCGATGGAATGTGGAAACTATAACATAAAATTAAATGAAAAATTAGAAATAAATGCACTGCACCCTTGAATAGTTAAGCATAGAATGAGACCACAATGACCCTTTAGGAAGCTATCTCAAAGAATTGGCCATTAAAAAAGAAGTTGTGAACATGTTTCTAGTCTAGCTATTCACAATAACCACAAGATGCAAATAACTCAAACGTCCGTCAGAGACGGAAGGGAGAAACAAACCGTGATACCCATGCAATGGAGCTTTCAATATTATCCTGCCATGTAATAATGTGGAGAAGACTCAAAACCATTTTGCTGAGTGAAAGCTGTTGAACACCAAGGGCCAGGCATCGTATGGTTGCATTTATATAAAACACCCAGGACAGGTGTGTCCACAGAGACACAGAGCTGACGGGGGTGCCGAGGGCTGGGGAGAACGAACACATGAACTTGTTCCTGCGGCTGCCATGATAACACACCGCAAATTGAGTGTGTTGAAACAACATGTATTTATTATTTCACAGCGAAGGCGAGAAGTCTGAAGGCAGGTTATAGTGGGGCCATGTTTCCTCTGAAACTCAGAGCAGAACCTCTTCTTGTCTTGACCTAGCTTCTTCTATTTAATTTTTTTTTTTTTTTTGGAGAGGTTTTTGCTATAGGGTGCATGTGCTTGCCAGAAAGACAGAGAGAGAGACAGAGAGACAGAAAGCAAGAAATCATCCCCCCGGAGGGCTGGCCATGCAGCAATCCCTTCTCCTCCATTCTCCTCTTGGGATCTTGGGCACGCACGCACACGCGCCCGGTGTGAGTTTAAGCCACTGGGTCTAGGACTCGAACCATGGTCGACTACATGGGAGTCCAGTGACATAGCCATTATGCCAACTGCTTGTCCCTGTCCTAGCTTCTTCTGATTTGCCAGCTGTCTTTGGATTCCCGTGGTGTCTGTCATTGTAGTCACAGGGCGCTCTCTCAGTGTGACTCTGTCCTCATGTGACTATCTACTTAGGAGAACAATGGTCATACTATCGGGTATTCAGGAAAGTCGTCATGTATTTTTTATGCAAAAATGCATCATGGCTTTTCCAACAACCTGAGCATAATAGCCCAGCCCACTTCAGCCTGCCTGTATTGCAGCTGAACCAAAGCACATCTGTAACAGCTTCATTTTCATTACATTCTGAAGTGTAGAATCAAATGTATCGTTTTTTTGAGAGAGAGATTCTTGCTGTAGGTCATGTGTGCTTGCTGGAGAGACAGAGAGACAGAAAGCGAGAAATCACCTCCCCAGGGTGATGGCCACATTGCACTCCCTTCTTCTTCATTCTCCTCTTGGGATTTTGTGCTCACCACTCACACACATCTGGCATGAGTTTTAAGCCTCCGCATCCAGGACTTGAACCACAGTCGACTACATGGTAGTTCAGTGCCACAACCATTATACCATCTTTTGGTCTCGTTAAACATCCCTTTTGTCGGGAGTCACAATTTAGCCCATAACAGGGAGTGAGTGACTGGTTATTAGAAACTGAGTTTTATTAGAGGATGACGGCAATGTTTAGACAGTAGAAAGGGGCAGTGGTTGGACAACAGTGTCAATGGGTCGAGTGCCATAGACTTGTTCAATAGAAACCAGGGATTTTTGTGTTACATAAATTTCAGTTCGATTTGAAAATACAGCATTTTATCACATTAACTATAAGAGAACACTTTAAGTTGAAGGTGTACAAAAGTGTTCCTTAAGGGAACCAGCAGTTAGCGTAATGACTATGTCGCTGGACTCCCACGTAGTCGACCACAGTTCGCGTCCCGGACCCGGTGGCTTAAAACTCACGCTGGGCGCGTGTGCGTGCGTGCCCAAGATCCCAAGAGGAGAATGGAGGAGAAGGGATTGCGGCATGACCACCCCCTCGGGGGTGATTTCTCGCTTTCTGTCTCTATGTCTCTCTCTGTCTGTCTGGCGAGCACTCGTGCCCTATAGCAAAAACCTCTCCAAAAAAAAAAAATAAAACGTGTTCCTTAAAAGGGGTAGATGAACTCTTAGAGGAAGTGAGGTCTCTGTGTGTTATCATACTGTCCTGGCCTATCTCAGTTATATAAGGAGCACCCTTGGCTTATACAGCGAGGGTGAGTGAGCAGGGAAAAGGAAAAGCTGAATTACCAGAAAGCAGAGTAAGCCTGAGCTGCTTGCCTTGTGAAGAAGGTGGCGGTAGAGGAAGACTCCTGGAAAAGCAGGCGTCGTTCTCCCTTTAGTTAGAATCTAAAGGAAACACATGTGCCAGGAAGGAAATCCCTCACGGGAAAGGTTTAGTCCTTTTCAAAACAGGGACGTGCGAAATGTATCATGCATCTCCTTCTATGCAAAAGCTCTGAGGTGCAGTGAGATGTCACTGCTTAAACATGCATGACGAGGGATGCGCAAGAAAACTCTACAAGTAGGACCAGGAACCAAGAAAAGCCCGGAAGGAGCCAGGTCAGGAGTGTGACCAAGGGCTGGGTGGGAGTATGGAAGGGAACCCATGAGAAGGTGGGCAGGGACTTTGAAAAGTGTGTGGGAAAATGAACTTCAACTACAAGTTCCTTTGGGTGCAAAAGAAGTTTGAAATCGATGCATAAGGTTTTTGCATTTTTCCAAGATGATTGATTTTTTTTTTTCCATGAGAGAGAGATGCAAGCACGCCTATATGTAGTAGGGTCTTTATACCATGACCACGCCAGCTCAGCCAGCACACGTCATAGTCAGGCCCAGAGGTACCCAGTGTATAGAGGGAGAGCCGGGACGTGAACCAGGGAGCCTCCTGTGTGGAGGCGCTTCTCACGGTGCACTGTGTAGCTTCTCATAATACACATTTTCCACAAGGACAGTCTATGGCGTGCTGACCACTGCCAGCTAGCCATGGCATGATGGGTGAAGCAGGGTAATTTACTTATTTATTAAGAAGTCATTTTATAACTTCTTATTCTTGTGTAAGAGGTCTTCACACTGTTCATGTTAAATGTGTATTATGAGAAACGAATTTATACACGGATTTCAAAATTTTCAACACCAAAAGAAACATGAGTTTTAATTCCACATTTCCGTGAATGTGTAGAGTCCCTTATAAAATGTGAACCTTTGTGTGGTGGGATGAAAATGCACACAACTGTCTTTTGGTGAACCTGGTGCAAACAACCTAAAGGATGCCATCCCTCAGCCCCTCCAGCTGCACCAGGCTGACAATTTCTCACTACATTTTCTTCTCAGAGAGAGCTCTGCAGACCAGACCTCGGCTGTGGACGCGAGGACATCACGTGAGGTGGATAAAGCACGGGAATGCTGATGTCCCGATTCTGTCACCTGGAACCACCGTCTCAGGTCCCCTGTGTGTCGATCGCTGCTTCCTCAGCAGTACGGGAAGAAAAGCCACACAGATCTCTCTCAGCGTTTCAATTGGAGCCAATGTTCTCATTCAAAAATGCTGTGCATTGCTGAGGGGCATTTGTTAAGTAGCAGTTTGGTTTCACGCACAGAGGAAATTTTAATTCGTCTATGGAATAGGTGAATTTTTCCCCAATAGGCCCTCTTGCTTTGGGGTTCTTCAACGGGGAACATATTACTTTGGATCACTATTTGTGACTTTCAATAGATTCTGAAATGCAGACACTGAAGGTTATCATCACAGTGCAGGGAAGAAGATGGAATTATTATGTAGTTTAAACAGAGCACAAGGAGACCAGCAGAGCTAACTGGTTCCTTTGAGCTCAATTCCACTGCCCTCACTTGAGTAGCCTTCCAGCCAAGGCTCATTGGCCCCACACCAAAGCACAGGGTAATTCACGTCAGTCGTGGCCTGCTTACCAAGAATGTCATACGATGTTTCTGAACACTCAGCTGCCAGCCGCCTTAGAAGTGCCCAAATGTCGTGACATCATCCAAGAATGGGCAGGCTAATTCACTGTGCTGAGCCGGAATTTAGTGATAGGGATGTACCAGCTGGAAATTGGGTATGCATTCCTTACTCAATCACATCCTCTCTCTTCCTTCGGAGCCTGTCTCATAGTCTCAATGGGCCAGCCCGGTGGGACCATGTGTGTCATTCCGCCATGTGTCCACAGCTCCTGGCTCAGAGCTGTTCCCTCATTTATGCCACCAGGTCCTTCCCCTAGATCTACCTTCCTCAGCCAGTCAGTTCAGAGATAGACCTTTGCCCCATGAATTCTACCCCAGGAATGAAACAAGTAGACTCAAAGAACAGCTCATTTTCCTCTGCGGTTGAAACTGTAAGTTCAGATAATTGTGTGAGCCATATTTTTCTTCAAGATTGCAGATAAGGAGGACCTTAGTTTGACAAATAAGAGAAGAATAAAGCAAATACATGTATAGAAACAGAGATAATTTTTCCTGGTACTAGTCATTCCACTTAGGGTGAAGGTGAGTCGTAATGGCCAGACATATCCATTAGACTTTTCCAAAGATATATGGATACTGTTACATTGTTTTATTTTTAACACGTATTTAAATTGTGTTCATGTTACTTGCAACCCAAAGATGCTTTACTAATATAATCTCATCTTCCAGGTGCCAGAAACATCCTCCGTCTCACCTCGAAAATGGAATGTGAATTAGACTTAGATGGTTAAGAAATGTAAAGTCTTTGAAATATTTACCCTGATGGGAAAAATGATAAACACAATACACGTGACAGGTACAAACTTACTCCATAATGTGTACATGATATATGTAGTTCATAATTAAAACATTTTGTGCACAAATAGTGTGTATTTATATATAATAGCTTATAAGTTCAGTTTACTTATGAAAGGAAGAGTAAAGGATTTTGTGAACTTTGTGTTTTCTAGGTGAAGCAAAAGCATTCAAGATTACTGCCAGGTGCCTGGCCAGGAGAACTCATGATAACTGGTCAGCTCTGTGGCTATTGTCAAAGGGAGCTTGAGCCCACATGACCAACCATGTGGTTTGAATCTTGGCCTCAATGACTTGAAAACCAAGATGGATATTTGTGTATGAATGTCTCAAACCTTGGCAAGAAGAACGAATAGAGAACTCAGCATGACCATGGGCCAAGGAGGGTGCTTTCTCGCAATCTCTCTCTCTCTTTATCTGTCTCTCTTCAGCAAGCTCATGTGCCTTTGGAAAATTAAACAAGCAAAAACCAAAACATGAGACGTATTTCATTTGAATGAAGCCATATGATATCACATTTAAAGCAGGGTCAACTTACTGTAGCCTGGGGGCCACATTTGGCTATGACTTCTGTTGGATGAAGCGAAGTTTTACTGGGAGACAGCACATCTGAACTTCGATGTACTGTCAGTACATTCGGCTACTTTGGCACGGCAATGGTTGGGATGGAGACTGTACAGTCTATAACACCTCAAATATTTATTAACTGGTCTTTGACAAAGAAGGCTTGATGACTCCAGCTTCAGATCAAACTAAGGCAAGATCGAAACTATGCATTTACCTTCTTTATTCTGCCCTCCATGGATGACACACCTAATGAGTTATGGGACATCTTCAACTTAGTCACAGCTTCTTAGCACTCTAGGAAGATGCCAGTAATTCATCGGTACTGGCAAAGGAGATATAGTATAGATATAGTATTATATTATGTATATATTATATTATTCTCCCTTGACTAAGTATTGGGTTGTTGGAAAAGTCATGATGCATTTTTGCATAGAAAAGCACAGAAAAATATGTCATGACTTTTCCAATGACTCAAGAATTCAGTAGATTCATACATCCAGGTTCTTGGTTTTCCAACAAATTCCCAATCCTCTCTATCCTCAGCATATTGCCCCTTTCATGTAGAAAGGATACATTACACAGCATTATTCAAGAAGACAGGTGAACAGGACTGTTTAAACCATCTGTTTCAAGCAACTTTTTAACCTAAAAAAATGATCAAGTAACAACAAAAAGCCATTCCTAAAATCCAAACAGGTCGGTTACCTCTGAGGAAATCACATACTTTGGCTCTAATCCAGAAATTTTCACTTGAAAGATATCCAAAAGACAAAAGGAAACAGCTTGGGTAAAGTAATAGGTTGTCAGAAAAATCATGACTCATTTTTCCTATGCAAAAAATATAAATACATAGTATAAATAAAATATAAAATACATAGTATAAATAAAATATTGAATTGTAACATAGTAGAAAGGAAAATTAAAAGAAAAACTCTTCGGGTCAATTAAAATCCATGATCAGAAACACAACCACTTTTTCAGAGACATAAATGCCATCTAGAGAGATGGTAAAATGATTACACTATCTTAAAAATGTCATTGGCTGGGGGCACCTGTAGTTGTTTTATCTATTGGGTGAAGTATGGAGGTTTTATTCTATTAAGTCATGGGACTTAGGTGAGACTGTGGCAGTAAGCAACAGCAAAGTATGAAAGGTAAAGACGATGATGCATCCTTGCCAATTTGGACAGATGCATGTGGTCTGATCTTTATATAGAACAGACAGATCAATAACAGAGCAGCCCAAAGTCTCTGGTTGAAAGCCCAGGATAATTCTAGTTAAAGGAAAAAAAAAAAGGATTAAGAAATGTGGTCTCTGTCTTTCTTTTTTCCCTTTTCTTTTTTTCTATAAATACTAATACAGTTGGCTTTTTCCCCCTCTAACAGACAGAAAGGAATATAGAAAAGATATTTTCTTTTAACAACCCAAAAAGGTCAGTAAAGTATAAAATGTCAAATCTACAAAGTTGGACAAATGTGGGCAGAGCATTAAATGTTAATGATGTCCTTGGTTGCAAAGTTTCACAAAAATCACGTCCCTTTTCAATTATGCTGTAATTAAGACTTCATGATCTCACTTGTCATCACAAAATGAATTGACTAGACATGCGGTCGGGGTCATCATTAACATTTGCGGTAAAGACCAAACAGAACGATAACTTGACTTGCCATCTCATCAACTGGTCCAGCTAAGTAAAACGGCGTGTCAGCAGTGCGGGCTGTTGTCATGATCACAAGCTTTGGAGACAAGCCCGTCGAGGGCTGGCTCCCTCCCTCTGTGAACCTCAGCTTCTCTCCTGGTAAAATGATGTGACAGTGTATCTGGCTTGCAGGTTGCTCTAAGTGTTAGGATAAGTATTATTATTTTCTCTAAGCATTTAGCACAGTGAGGATCTTACAAGAGCTCTGCAGTACGACCCATTCCCACCTCAGGTGTTACATGCCATCAACATTTTCCTCCTTCTTCATCCCATAGTCTCAAAGGCATCTTCACCATTTTTAGCAACTGGTGTGTTTTGACAACTCTCATTCTTTTCTTCTATGCCTTTTGCTTCTTCTTCTCCTTCTCTTGCATCCTTTCCCTCCATCTTCACTTGACAAAATTCCCTTTAGATTTGAAGTCTTTACTGTATATGTTCCTTTACAGAAAATACTAGATTCTCCTACTACACAAGGCCAGAATGCACCGTCCTTTCTCTTTCAAATACAAATATTACTTTAATTATGCCCTTTGCTTTTTATAATTTTAGACCATAAGGAAGCTGGGACCAAGGACTACATTTGCTTCATTCACCAACACAACTTCTGACCTATCCTAAGTCCTGAATACATTGCTGTCATTCAATCACTGTAACTCATATGTGTTTTCAAAGCTATGGTCACATGTAGGTGAGCTTTGGGGTTTTGAAAGATGAGGGTTTGAGGCCAGCAGGTGGCATAGTGGTTACAGCCCTGAACTCCTACACAGTTGACCATGGTTCAAGTCCTAGCCCTAGAGGCTTGGAAGCCACACCAGGCACATGTGTGTGCATGCCCAAAATTCCAGAAGGAGAAAGGATGAAAAGGGATTGTAGCATGGCCATCTCCCTGGGAAGGGGGTGATTTCTCACTATCCTTCTCACTGTCTGTTTCTGTCTGTTTCTGGTAAGCCCGTATGCCCTTTGCCAAACAAACAAAAATAAACTGTAAAATAAAAAAATGAGGATGTGAATCCTCAATCCGTTGCTCCCCAGCCCTGATACACTGGCTGAGTGAGTTAAGCCCCAGCAGTCAGCAGTCAGGTATCATTTCCTCAACTGTAAACATGCAATAATAGTATCTCTGGGTGTGACCGTATGGGTTGAATAAGACACTTATGAGTAGTAGTATATTTTCCAGTGATTAGAATCATTATTATTGTCATACAGGTTAGAGGTTACATTCGATTTCTGATTAGTAGTCTAGACTGCTCAAAGATACAAATAAATCCATTGTGGGAGACAAAAATAAAGCGAACCCTATTACTAAGGTGAAGTGCTTTGCACACAGTTCATTCTACCCCACCAAATTTGCTTCCTAGCATTATATTAACCAAGCCAATTTCTGGGATGGAGATTTGACTCAGCGCCTTCTGACAGAAGGCATATGATGCTAAGATGGAAATGACAACAGCTGAAGTGAAACTGGAGGCTAATCCGAAGCGACGGGCATATCCAATTTGTAAGTCAGGCTCCAAAGCCAGTCTTCCAGAGGTCCGTGTCCGGAACGTGCACACCGGCTGCACACCTCAGCTTGCCTCACCCGGTCGTCACACGTGTTAGAGAATGTCACTCTGACAATGCACCAGGGAAATGGCCCAGGGAAACTCACATGACTTTGGCAGTTTGCAAGATCCAGGGAAAGAAACTCATGGTAGCTCATGGAATGCACATCCCTTTGGCTTTCTTCCAACCCCCAGAGACAGAGACGGCAAGCATGCTGCAGAAGTCCGGCACAGGGAGTCCTGAGGAAGAGCTTTCTAGCTCTGGAAGCCTCACAGGCTTTTCGTGGGGCATTTGCACCTTAGCACATCGTTTATACTTCAGCCGTGTGCACAGTGGATGCTGGGAGATGCTTGTGGAAATCACAGATCCAGCAGGTGGCCAGGTGGATAAGGTGCTGGAGTCCCCGACCTGGCAGCTTGAAAATCACGCCGGGTACATGTGTGTGCATGCCCAAAATCCCAGGAGGAGAAGGGATTGTGGCATGGCCATGCTCCAGGGGTGATTTCTCACTCTCCCTCTCACTGTCTTCCTCTGTCTCTTTTTGAGGAGTGCACATAGGAGAGTAGATAGAGCTCCACACGAAGCTATTCCTTAGCAAATAACTCGGGGAAAAGGAAGAGAGAAGGTGGTTTTAACTGCCATTGTCACTGGGGTTTAGGCTACATCCGCAGAAGAGAGCAGATTCAAGAGTTCACTGAGACCATGTTGGCGGGAGAGAAGTTGGAGTACCAGCCTGGCACCTCCAGAGGCAGCAGCTGCAGAGGCCTCTTCGCCCTCATTCCTCTGGCAGAACCCCTTCTGTTGCCGAGTGTTCAGACCCTGCGGTGGTGAGTGCGCACATACCAGAGTGAGGAACAGAGTCCTGTGCTCGCTCTGTCCTGAAAACAGGAACACGTGACCACAGGGGCCGGATGGGGAGCTCTTCATGTTCCTTCAACATGCCCCCTAGTCCTGCTGCTCTCTCAGCAGCTGCACAAACGAGGCAAATGCTTGTGCCCCTGCCACTTTCTTTCTTAGTAAACAGGGAGAATCAGCCAGTCCGGCCGCACTCCTCTGAGTCTGTGAGCCCCTTGTCCTCCTGGTTCAAGATCATGGCTTGTCTCGTGCGTTTTATCTCCCTTGCGTTTTGTGCCCATATTAGCACACCATTTTCTCTTTTTTGTTTTTTTTTTGGAGAGGGTTTTGCTATAGCGCGCGTGCGCTCGCCAGACAGACAGAGAGAG